>NC_133770.1:216723144-216842944 GCF_003597395.2 Chelonoidis abingdonii
GGATCCATCGGATGCGGTGTGCGGTAACAGAAAAGCCCGAGACTTTAGATGACATTTCCTGCTTTCCGGTCAGCTCTGATCAGCTGTGGCGATGCAGTTCAATGCAAAAGTAGCTCCGCATTGAACCTTAGGGAGATACTAGACAATCTGATCGCTATATGGTGAGACAAATCGTATTTATCAGAGTCATAAAGAACAGCGAATGCCAAGCGTTGAAAAAACCAGGTTACACACGGTGCGTGACAACGTAACGAAGCCAGAGATTCAAACGGCATGTCATAGGAGGAGGGAGGGGGTAATGAGGACTACAGCTAGCAGTCTCACAGCCGTCTCTGAAAACTATTTGCATTCTTGGCTGAGCGCCAATGTCTGCTAGCTATATACACCGGTGTCTTGCGGGTTCAGACAGTCGTCAGTCTCTTCCCCCCCTCCGCACGTGAAAGAGAAGTAAATAAATAATTCCTTGAGTACTATAAATGTCACCCTCTGTTTACTGATGCGTGCTGGCAGGAGTCGCGAGGTGTTACAACGGTCAAGATACCATTTGGTGGATCTCGGTTCCATTGATTGCTGGCGTATGGCGTTTGCTCAATGCACTCCGGAAAAAGGCGCCAAAGGGTTGTCTGCTGCCTTCAACAAAGTGGAGGGGTGAGCTGACCAGCAACCCGGGGCAATGTTTTCTGCCCTCAGGCACTTGCTCTAACCGGAATGGAAACCATTTTTGGATAGCTGAGGACAGCTACACAGTGCACGCTCATGAATCGATGGTAGCTTTGGACCATGGACGCAACAATCGTTTCGTGATGATCCCACTGTGGACGCGCTAAACCGATTTTATTAGATCTGTTTTGTAATATCGGTTTAAGCTAATTCAAAATAATCGTGCAGTGTAGACATACCCTGAGAATAGTAGGACGATGGAACAGACTGCCTTGGGCAGTTGTGGAATCCCCTTCACAGGAGTCTTTCAAAAGGAGGCTGGGTTGCCATCTGTCTTGGATATTTTAGACACAACAAATCCTGCATCTTGGCAGGGGGTTAGACTAGCTGACCCTTGTGCTCCCTTCTAACCCTTTGGTTCTATGCTTCTATGAAAGCCCTAGAGTGGAAAATTATGGAATAATCTGCTAGAAATAAAACTTTGCTTCCTTATTCCCAATAGTAAATTTTGGTATTTTAATCACTGCTACAGTAACTCTGTATGTTCACATTAAGCATGTAAATGTCCAATCCGATTTTGAATTCTGTTAAGCTCATTCTTGCAAAGTTCAGAGGTAAACTGGTGGAATTTACACTGAAGGTAGGACAGCCAAGATGTTACAGATAAGTGGGTGAGAAAGGGGTACATCTGACTGATGTTTAAAATATGGAATGATATTCCAAAGTGCACAACAAAAATTAGTCAAGGAGAAGGATTTAATGATGTTTGTTTCCATTTTTAAACAGTACAGGGTATAGGTAAGTAATGGATTATACAGTATATACATATGTATGGATTTTTAAGGTGCTCAGATACCGTGGTCATCAATGTAGTATAAAATTTAGAAAGATTCATAGCTTCATAATTCTGACATAAAAAGATTTACAGAAATAAAACAAGTTTAGATTATAGGTCTGATTTTCATTTAAAAATTGAATTAATTTAAGCAGGCAAATGTTTGTAATTTGCAACCTAGACTTTGTGTAATTGTGAATTGCATGAGCAAATGGGTAATTAGATGCATTGTGCTTGCAATTACCTGCTTCGTGTACCCCATCACAATAACTGCGCAAACAAATTAGACATGTTAATGTGCTCACAATTGCATGCCTAACCTGTGTGAAAATCAGGTCCTGCATCTATCGTATACATATATATTAATTGTGTCCTTCTCACATAAAAATTCACTGAGTTTGACCTTCAAATATTTCTCAAACTATTACATGACACTTGCATTTTTAATAAGAACAATGTATGGGACCAAATTTCCCAAAGATGAACACTGACAGACCTGCAAAAATGTGCACACAACAGTTACACCTGCAAATCAGCATATTTTTGTGAGCTGATGTGTTTTAGTACACATGAGATGGACAGTTGCCTGTACAAATGGACAGATATACATGCAGTTGCACATTTTTTATCTGCAAATGTGTTTCTGCTGACCCTGCATTCCACATGTGGTTAACTGTACTCCATGTCAGAAGTAAAGCATGGTATTTTCACCATTTTGTTTCCTTTGTGTGGAACTTTTATTTACAAGTTTCAAAACTGAATATTTACAAAATATAAAGAGGTTTGTAATTAGCAGGAGTGAAATTTTGATCTAAAATCAGAGGATTCCCATGTAATGAGGGAGAGTTCATATTTTATGAGCTGAACTGTGGGTTCTGCTTTTACATAGCCTTGATAGGATAAGGTGGTGGTGGTAGTTGAACAATGGCCCCAATCCTCTGATCTGCCCAAGCAGGACTTGAGAAGAACTTGAAGGCAAAGGTAACTTTACTTTAGGGATCTAACTTCTAGCCACCAATGGCTTGTTGTGGCAGCTAGAGATTGCTCTATGCTATCTGGTGATTCCCCTATTCCAGGAATCCCCATGTGGTTATTTCACCATGGCTTTAAAGACACTGAGCAACCTTATCAGGGCTGGGCATCTGACCAACGCCATCATTCCAATTTTCTGTAGTAAATCTCAGCATCTTACTCAAAAGGGCTTGTCTACACAGGGATACTGGCTGTTAGAACTATGGTCGTATAATTACGTCGTTATAACTATGGTGGTTTACCACCCCATGTGGACACTATGCCAGAATAAAAGTGACTTGATTCTGGTATAGTCACTCCGCTTCCAAAGATCAGTTCAGGGGAGTCAATAGCAGGTGACACAGTCCTGCCCCTCAAGGCATGTCAACAGGATCAAAAACAGAGGTGGGTTTTTCTGTGTGGGGAGGTGTGGACTATAGGCAGGCAAAGTTCAAATAAACAAAAAGCATGAGGGGGAAATGATTTTAGTTAAATAAAGATACTTGGAGTCTGATTTAGCGACCTTCAATTTCACCTTGAACAGTAGCCAGACCCAGTGTATTGAGAAAATACAGAGTGCTTTTTCTGCCTGGTATCTGTTCAGTAATAATCTTGCTACAGCACATGCCTCTTCATGAGAACTCTACCTTAAAAAGTAAATAAAAGGGCTTCTGAGATTGAATCTCAAAGGGCTTACTCTGCTGATGCTGGTTAGTGTGGACCCAGGGCTGTCTGCCCCTCAGTTTAGCAATTTAATTGCACAGCGGAACATCCATATTATCTGCATGCTTTCTCTCTCGTGCTATATTGTGGAATCTTTTCCTTTCAGCAGAAACCCAATGGAAACTTAGCTATTCAATATTGTTTCCTGTTATTTCGTTGCGAAACAGTTTATGACTCTAAAGGGCAGATCTGAATGTTGTCCAAACCGCTGAAGAATAAAGGATAAATCAGGTTTGGGGGACTCTGTGGTGTGACAATCATGGAAAAGGAAAAAAAGGAGCCAGTGAGAATATTTATCTGGAACAGCAGTGCAAACTTACCTTCAGTTCAGGTTTAAAAGCCTAGTAAATCATTACACATTTTTTATTATTTACCTGGTACAAAATCCCCCAGGGGAAGGGAGGGGGGAAAAAACCCCACATAACTCCCAGACCACATTCTTTCAAATGTTTTGTAGCTTGCTCAGCATTTTTGCAGTAACTCAGGAAAATCTAGTGATACATATTTCATTGCTTCATTCATAGATTAGAAAGTGGGAGGTCATCTTGGCTGTAACTGCAATAGGGAACATTTATAATACTGAATGCAAGCAGTGCCAGCTGAGGACTTTGAGGAGGAAGGTAATTCTCACACAGCATTCAGAAGACAAAGGTTGCATTTACACCTGGCCAGAGTGTTTAATCATCTACTATTTCCAAACATTGCAGGCTAGCAATCTGTTGTGTCTCAGATCATAAAATATATCACAAGCTAGAGACAAGAAAACTGGGGGTTGATTGACCAGAGTTGATTTTTCTGGAGATGCTTTAGAAAGGGACCTGCAATAACTGGGAAACTCTGGTCCAATTTAGCAAGAAACATGGTGCTACCAGTCTTTAGGAAAACAGTGCTTAATGGAAAATCTTTCTTCTAGCCTTCTTTGCCTCACCAAGTCAAGAAGGTTGGGACATTGTGATGTTGAGGGTCGATGGCTTACATCTTTGTACGTTTAAATTATGATCTAATCTAAAGATAACCCAGTTGTCATTTCTGATAACTTGTTAGATATTTTCAATGCAAAAATGGCACCAGGTACCCTAATCTGGCTCTGTTGCATGCACATCTCCCACTGACATTTGTGGGAGTTGCTCACATACAGTGGTAACAGGCTAGGAGAGCAGTTTTATTAAGCTACATCAGTTACTCTGATGGCAAAGAGGCACTTTGTGAAAAATTATTTCTAGTTCCTTTTGCTGGTCTCCTCAGCATGGGTCAGTGACATGAAATGTTACGATGACTGACCAAGTTTGATGAGGGGAGCAGGGTTTTGACCTTACACGGTTTTACCCGTGGAAGATTCCCCATTCATTTCTATGACTATTCATGTGAGTAAACATGCCTGGCCCCTACCCTGTACTGGGTTCGAACTCGAAAGCATTACAAAATGTAAAGCCACTGACTGCATGAAAGGTTCTCTAAGAAAGAAAAGATTTTGCAGTTTAGTTTTATATTAAAGCACTGCTTTGCCATTTACTCCAATGGGGCCAGGATTTCACCCTTTGCCTTTAATAGAACTTAAGCCTCTTCTTAAAATTAACTATATACTAAAGTGCTTTGTTGAACTGAGACCTCTCTATATTTATCTTTGTAACAAAAATAAATGTATGCTAGGATTCTTTGCAATAGATCTTCTTCTACATGCTGTTTCTTCGGGTATGTATAAACTGTTGAAGCTTTAGATCTTTCCTTCCTCTGCATTCACTCATTCTTATATGACCATTGATTAGGGAAGCAAGGCACATGGTATATAGCCATATACACGGTGAATGTTTCTTCTCAGTTGCTTCTTAGTGCCTGACAAAATTACTGGAGGTTTGAGGTAGTCTGGAGTTGTAGTTTTACTGAATTGCATAATCAAGGTCACTTTGAAAATTACACAAAACTTTGTCCCATATTTCTTGGAAAAATGTGAAACACGTGCAGAAAAATATCCTGCAGCTGCCAACATCATTTTCACTCTACATGAACGACATATTGTAAAACTGAATTGTCCTTTAATATATACTAGCAATATATATATATATATCTTAAAAATAGCTCATATAGCAGACAGAAGGGCAATATTACCATTTTTCTCTGGTAGCCTGCATGAATTCAGCTTCGAGTTTAGCTCCCAGTCGTCTTCTTTTCTAGCTGCTGGACTCTGAATCAGACGAATTTTCAGTTGGATGACTATGTCTGAATAAGAGGAAACAATAATACTTCGTATTTCTTAATGCCTTCTGTCTGAGGATCTAAAAGTACATGATGAATATCAATGAATTTATTCTCAAACCCACTGTGAGGTAGGTAAGTTTTAGTATAACTAGAGTTGTTGATTAATAGCAGTTAACTCATGTGATTAACTCAAAATTAATAGCGATTAAAAAAATTAATTGTGATTAATTGCTGTTTTGATCGCACTGTTAAACAATAGAATACCAATTGAAATGTATTAAATATTTTGGATGTTTTTCTACATTTTTATATATATTGTATTCTGTGTTGTAACTGAAATCAAAGTATATATTATTTTTTATTACAAATATTTTCTTCAGAGCCTACAAGTCCACTCCGTCCTACATCTTGTTCAGCCAATCGCTAAGACAAACAAGTTTGTTTACATATACAGGAGATAATGCTTCCCGCTTCTTATTTACAATGTCACCAGAAAGCGAGAACAGGCATTTGCATGGCATTTTTGTGGCTAGCATTGCAAGGTATTTACATGCCAGATATGTTAAACATTTGCATGCCCTTTCATGCTTTGGCCACCATTCCAGAGGACATGCTGATGATGCTCATTAAAAAAATAATGCATAAATTAAATTTGTGACTGAACTTCTTGGGGAAGAATTGTATGTACCCTGCTCTGTTTTACCGGAATTCTGCCATATATTTCATGTTATAACAGTCTCGGACCATGACTCAGCACGTTGTTCATTTTAAGGACACTTTCACTGCAGATTTCACAAAATGCAAAGAAGATACCAGTGTGCTATTTCTAAAGATAGCTAGAGCACTTGATCCAAGGTTTAAGAATCTGAAGTGCCTTCCAAAATCCGAGAGAGACGAGGTGTGGAGCATGACTCAGTTAATGAAAATCAACATGCTTTGGTCCACACTGCTTTGGATGGTTATCGAGCAGAACCCATTATCAACATGGACGCATGTCCCGTGGCATGGTATTTGAAGCATGAAGGGACATATGAATTTTTAGCGCATCTGGCACATAAATATCTTGTGATGCTGACTACAACAGTGTCGTGTGAACACTTGTTCTCACTTTCAGGTGACATTGTAAACAAGAAGTGGGCAGCATTATCTCCTGCAAATTTAAACAAACTTGTTTGAGCGATTGGCTGAACAAGAAGTAGGACTGAGTGGACTTGCAGGCTTTAAAGTTTTATATTGCTTCATTTTTGAATGGGGGGGTTGTACATAATTCTACATTTGCAAGTTCAACTTTCATGATAAAGAGATTGCACAACAGTACTCGTATTAGGTGTATTGAAAAATACTATTCTTTTGTTTTTTTACAGTGCAAATACATGAAATAAAAAATAAATATTAAGTGTAGAGTGCTCATTCTGTGTTGTAATTGAAATCAATATATTTGAAAATGTAGAAAACATCCACAATATTTAAATAAATGGTATTCTATTATTGTTTAACAGTGCAATTAATCACTATTAATCACAATTAATTTTTTAATCGCTTGACAGCCCTAATTAGAACCACTTTACAGTTGTAGAAATTGAGTAGAGCTGGTTGACATTTTTTGTATGAAAATGTTTTTATAAAAAATGTGCTATATTTCAAAATACAAAGCTTTCTTGAAAAAATCTTCCTGTTTTTCAATTTTTTAAAAATAAAACTAGAAAGTAAAAAAAAAAACCCAAACAAAAAACTAGTCTGATGTTTTGGCTTTCTGATTTATTGTTTTTCCTTTTCCTTTTCTCTCCATCTTTTTTCTCCTCCCCTCCATTTTCGGTGGCAGAATGGAAAAGGGGAATAATAGGGGAAAACGGAGAGAGTGGAGAAGGAAAAAGGAATACACCAAAAAAAAAAAATTAAATGACAATGTTCAAAACAAAAAATTTTCAATAAAAACTTTCATGATGTTAAAACTAATGAAATGTTGAACTAACGAAAAATCATTCCTTAAATACTTTGTTGGACTGGGGCGCAAATGCGGGGTACATTAAAGGATCAAGCACAGTATGACCTGCTCTACTCTGATCCTGCAGTTGGATCTGGTGCATGGATCTCTGGACCCATAGTCTCCTTTGAAATCAATGGGGCATCACAGGAGATGCTGTTGAATGATTGGGCCCCATGCATGCAGAGCGATTAGACCAAACCAGACATACAATATCCAGGAACTACATCAAGCAATACTAACAAAATCTGGAGTCCTCCAGAACCAATTGATGAAGCTCTGTAAAATTTACTAAAACTTACTCAAGTCTTAAGACGCTTTCGTATCAAACTAGGACATTTTACTGTGAATTCAGTAGTTGCATATAATTTCATAGCGTCGTAGAAATGTAGGGCTGGAAGGGACCTTAAGAGGTCGAGTCCAGCCCCCCTGTGCTAAGGCAGGACCAAGTAAACAGGCCATCCCTGACAGGTATCAACTGCTCTTAAAAACCTCCAGTGATGGGGATTCCACAACCTCCCTTCCAAGCCTGTTCCAGAGTTCAACTACCCTTCTAGTTAGAAAGTTTTTCATAATATCTAACCTAACTCCCTTGCTGCAGATTAAACACATTACTACTTCGACACTCCATATCCTTGTATGATTAACTCCATACATGTTCCCCATTTGGGTCAAGTGTATCTACTCTCCTAATTTTAATCAGACAGCCATTGGCACCAGAGCTCTATCCCTTCATTATAGGATAATTTGTTCGCTGATAGTATTTCTAAAATGAGCATATTTTGAGAGAGCATTTTATTTTCAGTTTTCAGATCAACAAGGGAGAAGAATAGTCTTGAAATGTTATTACCTTTAGCTTATTGTTTCATGTGTTTCGTTTCCAGTGGTTGGGAAAACTAAATCAGCCTTTATCCTGGATCTTTTGAAATCCTCCCTTTCTTTGTTTCTCATGTCATAGTTGAAATAATGTTCTAATGTTGCCTCTTTTTGATCTGCCAGTCCTAATGAGACCTCTTTTTCTTTGATTTTACAAGAGAATCTCTGGGACAGCCCTAGCCAAAGCTCTGCGTTGGCTTCCTGGCCATTACATTTTGTTCTTTGTAGGCCAAATTATGCTCTTAGTCACATCTATAAAGCCCAGTTGATTTTGAGCTTTGTAGTTTCGGCTTAACTGAGGGCAAAATTTAGCCCCTTGAGTTTGTATTTGTTTTAATTAAAAAACAAAAAATTGGAAGGGCTAAAATCAGCCCTGCTTCCCAGGGCCAGTGCAAGGATGTTTCGTGCCCTAGGCGAAACTTCCACCTTGTGCCCTCTCCCTCCCCCACCCTGAGGCGCTCCCCCTTTCCCCCCTGAGGTGACCCCCACCCATGCGGTAGCTCCCCACCCTCCACCCTGAGGCACCCCTCCTGCCCCAGATCACCCCTGTTCCATCTCCACCCCGACCACACCGTCACTGCTTCACTTCTCCCGCCTCCCAGGCTTGCGGCGCCTAAGCTGATTGGCACTGCAAGGCTGGGAGGCGGGAGAAGTGAAGCAGCTCACTCCTGCCCTGCATCCTCCCCGAGCACACTGTCATGGCTTCATTTCTCCCATCTCCCAGGCTTGCGGCGCCAATCAGCTTAGGCACCGCAAACCTGGGAGGCTGGAGAAGTGAAGTGGCCACGACTTGCTCTGGGAGGAGGCAGGGCAGGGGTGAGCTGGGGCAGGGAGTTTCCCTGCATGCCGATCCCCTCCCTTACTTGCTGCAGGCGGGCCTCCCTGCACTCCCCTGCCCCAGCTCCCTCGGCCTAAATGCCGGCGGTGACTGGGGCGGCTGAAGATCCTGCCACTGCGGTCGCCGCTGAAGAAAATGGTGCCCCCCAAATCCTAGCACCCTAGCCGACTGCCTAGGTTGCCTAAATGGTTGCACCAGCCCTGCTGCTTCCCAGCACTGAACTTAGTGGAATTGCAACCTGCTTATAGCAGCTCTGAATTTGGCATATTGTCTTGCCTTAACATAGCTTAAATGTCTATTTCTATTGTCTCACAGCAAGGTACAATAGAAAAATTTGCTTTATATAATACACGTAGACTGTGTCCCTACAGAAGAAACTGATGAATTTGGGTGTATGAATCACTTCTATCCCAGCCATCCTCTAACAAAAGGATAAGAAACAGATTCCAGTTTATTATAATCAGCACTGAGGGGGAAAGGTTTTACTAAATACTTTGGTTGTGTCCCTCTAATCAGATGAAAATGGTCTGTCCTTCATGTCCGGGTGAGGATGGGATCTCTTTCTGAAGGATAAGTGTTTGATGCTAAAAGGTGATACTACAAAAATAAAACATATTACAATTACATTGCAGGGGAAAGCAGTGATCCTCTCATTCCCAATGAAAGAAAAATTACACTAGACCCAAGAAAACAACTTTTCAAAGGCTATGTTCTCTGCACTGTTATCTTTTCAAGGCTCTTTATGTTCTCCTTGATGTGGAAGGGGTGAAGCACCAAGGAAAATCATTGGTAAGAGAGGTCAGTTTAAAATCAGACGCTCAGATTTTCTGGTCTGGCCTAAATTGTGCTGGTACAAGACCAGGGTATGTGGGAGAAAGGTGATTTTGTACCAGCTTAAAGTCTCCTTATTCCTGGGGCTGGAGGGGTGGACATTTTTGCGCCCTGCACAACTTAAAGCAGCATAAAGTCTGGTCACCAAGGTCCACTCCAGTGGTCGGGGGTAGCTGGGAAGTAGAGATGACCTGGCCACGCTTCCTTTCTTTCAGGGACTGATGGGATGTAAAGCCACTACTCCAGCTCAACACCACCCAGAGATTGCCCCTCTATGGATTCCACCAGGGAATCCATAAAAATCAGGCTAAACCTGCTTTAGGACCCCTTTGTGCTACTAAAGTATTACAAAGGGCCTGTAGTGGGGCTAAGAATATGTCCCAGAATGTTAATAAACTTTAGAAATTCCAGGAAAATATATTGTTCAAAAGTATAACAGGACTGGCTAGAATATAATGCTGTTTCACATATCTCTGTCATATACTGTCGTCTTTAGAATATTTCCTGGATCAGCAGAATTGTGGTTAGCAATAATTTTTATTGAACTATTTTGCCTTAAACCTACAGAGCACCAGCCAAACCTGTAAATCAGCTGCAACTTCTAAAACAAATCATCGTGATGGAGTTTTGCCAACCTAATATTCTGTGCTCATTCATTATTTGGTTTTCACTTTCTGAGCTGATTTAAACAGACCCCGTTGTAACTGTACCAGTTGCATCCAAGATACGAGCCTGATTTATGCTTTGAAAACATGAACTATTCAGTGGCTTAGTTTACAAAGCTAAAGGGGAGTTGTTCAACAGCGTTCTGAACTTCTGCAAAGAAGAACATGCAGGTTGTCTATTTTCCTACTAGGGCTAGTAGGAGATTGTGAGTAATTAGAAGAAATTTGGTTTATCCAGTGTCTTCCAGTGGGGAAATAGGAAGTGAGCTTGGCAAAGAACAAGTCTTATTATTAATAATCATGTTTATTTTGGGGGCAGCGAAGGGCTAACCAAGAATGGAGCCCCATTGTGTTAAGCACTGTCCAAAGCCAACCTTTGAGGCATATCCATTATTAATGTTTACTTTATTATGATAATGCAGTACAATCTGATAAAAATCTTAGGAAAATGCCACTCTTTTCCACGATGACATCATTGTCCATCATGAGGCCCTAAACTGACACGTTAACATTTCTTTTTCAAATATAGTGGGTTCCTTCATTGGTTAACATTACAACCTCCCCTTTCTCCACTTTATAGAGTGTGGAAACAAAGTTTTGGTGCTTGCAAAAATACACACCAGAAATCTCATACATGCTCTGTAGGAAAAAATTCTGGGCCTGATTCTCATTACAGTAACACTCCATTGTATTCCTTTGGCAGCGTATAGGGGAGTTAAAGGGAGTATAAATATGTAATTTACATAAATACTAGATAATTGAAATAATCTACACCCACTTTGAGGCTTTAAACCGTGCCAGAAGTGGGGTGAAGGGGATTTAGTGTAAAAGGGAATCAGGCTGCCCGTACTGTGATTACATCTTTACAAATACCCATCCCACTAATAAATAGTTGGAATCGCAGCTCCTAGCTCTTTACGGATAGGACCTCATCTATTCCAACTTTTGTAAAGCATCATGCACAGTCGGTGCGCTAATGATAAATAGTAATGATAGGGACTCTGGGCACTACCATAGTATAAATATTCAATAATATCAATACACAAAAGCCAAAACTGAGTATTCTTTACCAAAAAAGTGAGGGAGCAGAAAACTTCTCAATCGTAGGATGTTTCTGCCCTCGTTTATACATGCAACCTTAGTGACAGGACAGAGTGTGGCCCACATGTATGGAACAAATATTTGAAATTCCTTGTATGCATAACACAAGCGGAATTCAGGTATACAGGACAAGCCAGAGTTATGAATAGCTCGGGAATGGAGATTGTTCGTAATTCTGAAATGTTCGTAACTCTGAACAAAACTTTATGGTTGTTCTTTCAAAAGTTTACAACTGAACATTGACTTAAAAGCTTTGAAACAGAAGAAAAATGTTGCTTTTAACCATCTTAATTTAAATGAAACAAGCACAGAAACAGTTTCTTTACCTTATCAAATCTTTTCTTTAAACGTTCTCTTTATTATATTCAGTAGTTTACGTTTAACACGGTACTGTACTGTGTTTGCTTTCTGTGTGTGTCTGCTGCTGCCTGATTGTGTATTTCCGGTTCCAAATGAGGTGTATGCTTGACTGGTTGGTTTGTAACTCTGGTGTTCGTAACTCTGAGGTTCTACTGTAATCACAGAATCATAGGGTCAGAAGGGACCGCAAGGGTCATCTAGTCTAGCCCCCAGGTAACTAATAACCTAAGTGATAATCATTTTGCTCCAGTCATAATTTTCATTATGGTAACAGTTTGTTTTAGTGTAACCAGGGTCCTGAGCACCTTTCTAAGGTGTTTTGATGACAACATCATTTTCAAAGTGAAGCAAAGTTGCAGATATTTCCTTCAACATTCAAATGCCAGCTTTCCCCATCACAGCGATAAGTATTTTGAGCCACATCTTCCTAGATCTCCTGCTTTTACAATCTCTAAGAAATTATCTTGATTAGACATCCAGGAAATGAATGTAATGCCATGGGGGCATAACGAGTTCATGAGTTATATGACAGACAGTTTTACAAGAGTAGCTCTGTGCAAGGAAGGGACAGATGGCTAAACCTGCAAAACTAGTTCTAGCCATAAATGCTCTTAGCACCGTATAATTTTTTTTTTTTTCAAAAAAGCTGAAATATATTTGGGAAGTACTTGATCAAACCACAGACTCGGTCAAATATTAACGAATGGAAACTGAACAAAAAAAGATACTTTGAAGGACTTGGACATGTGTGGGTTCTCTCTGTATTTGCCTAACTATAATCACCAGTGCCACACTTGTTATGGGCTAAAGCATTGCTGTGAATAGCAAGTCTATCATAAGGGCTCTCAAATATGAAAGTGAAGTTGGAACACAAGACAGGCACCAGACAGACTTCTCCTGTTAAAGATTATCCGGCATGTCACCCAGGTGCCAGCATTCCCAGAAATCCCAGCAGCAATAGGCAACTATATCTCACCTAATGTGACTTAACTGCTTTGAAACCCTGCCCAGAACCTCATGGCATTCCATGCTATCGCCTCTTCATGGGGGAATGAACTTTATCTCTAAGACTTTAAGAGTGTTTGCTTTAAAGATGATTTACCACACTTGACAATTACTGAATTTCCTAAATGAAGTCTGAGCTATTGTTGTTATTATGTATCTCACATTATGCAGAGAAATACCTTGACCATAGAACTGTAAATCTTTCAGCATGGAGAAGGTCACTCATAAAACAAGTTAAAGGTCCTCAGAATCTAATTGGAATTTTGCTGCTCTAGATGTCAGCGCAGACATGAAAAGCATCTGATGGAAGGGGTGAGGAAAACAGAACTGGCGCCCAGGCCTGTAGAAATGTCAGCATGACTGACCCAAGGACTTGACTTACTTTCTGTCTCTCTTTCTGTCTGAAGAATATGGACGGCACAGTTCACAAAGCCTGAGAAAAACGCACAAGTGAATGTGGTCAGGACAAAGGTTTCTAACTCTTTTTAATTTTCTGTCCACATATTGGATCAGAGAGTAAATTTATTGATCTGGATTCATCACTGCCACAACTCCCCTGAAGTGAATGGATTTATATCAAGGATAGCTCTCTCCCACTGTCCAGGTATAAAATAGCTCTCTATTTTTGTTGACTCAAGTCCTCCATGGTCCCTTACTTAAATTTGAAATAAGACAATGTGTTATTGTTTCATGTTTGGTTTTTTTGGGGAAAACGACCCAAACACGTATACATCTTGATGACATCACCAAGAAATGAGCTCTTCACTGTTGCTTAACACAGTTTCATGGCTTACTTGTTTTTCATGCACTGATTCTTTTAATCTGCCCTCATTAAAAACTTCCATGTTTCAGCAATATTGTCTTTGCATTTCTTTTTGAAGGAGCCAACTATGTGTGCTGAAAGATTAGACTGTCCTGTTTTTGTTTTTTTTTTAAAAAGGCTTCAAAATGAAGTACATCAAAAGTAAAAGTAGGTGACAAATGTTGATATTTGTCAAGTGTTTCTGCTTTGATCTCACATTCTATTTTTTTAAGAGTTTGACAAATGTGTCCGGTGGTTTGGCTTCAAACATCTTCAGTCTGCACAGTGCTTTACTTGACTTGGAATCCATTTGATCCTTTACTTGCTTTTTTCTCCCCAGTCCTGGCGGACTACAGCTAGCATAAAAGGACAGTTATTGTCTTCCACATGTTGCTGTTGCTGGGGCATCATATTTTTAAAAATGGATTAGGTTGTTGTGCTGTAGTTTGCTGAAGTAATTTCTAAACACAAATCCATATAGCTGCCATTGTTTGGTGCTGTTGCTTTTCCGTTCTCATTCAGGTAACAGCTGGGACTCTGATTCTGTCAGTTCTGTAGCATGTAAATAGAACAGGCTTTTGCCCTTTCCCTGTTCTGTAGTGTCAGGTCTGTCCCTCTCCACAAACTACATACCAGAACTGAGGAAGATATTTGGGCCCTGTCCCTCACGTTAGCCGAATAGACCAGAACATATTGGCACCATAAAAAGACTAAGGTCTGTCTCATCAACTCTGCTGGAGTTGTGGGCAGTCACATGCTCCAGTCCTCAAAAGTCTCCAGTTACATGTAGGCCAATACCCTCAAAGAAGATGATCGTCTTTTTGAAATGGAGAGTATAATATATAGACATATGTCCACTTATGCCTCAGTCTGGAGGTGGCCAGCATATTTTGTTATGCTCTCAAAATATCACCTCCCAGAGACTATACTTCCAGAGATAACCTAGAGATGTCCAGTTACTGTTGTACAGTAATATTCACAGAACTATTGCATTTCAGGATGGTATTTCCAAGAAAGATCTGGGTGGATCAGACATATTCCAAATGAACTTTCCTGTGGTACGTTCAAGATACAATTTGGCTTATGGATGAGCTCTGGAGTGTTAATGAAGTTCTGCCATTAGGAAAAGATTTTGAGGCAAGTGAGAGAATGAGCCATATTCTGCTTCATTTACACCAATGTAAACCAGGTGTAACTCCAGTGAAATCAGTAGTGATACACTGGTTTTTAGATGTGATAGTCTTAGAGCTTTTTTGGCTAAGATGCTGTTATAATAATGCAAGCGTGTTCCTTATTGTATTATGTAATTTTTGGTAGTAACATGGCCCCTATCATCTTTCTCATCTATCTTTTCTCCTGGAAGAATATGTCTCTTGTGATTAAAGGAAATGTGTGCTGTGAATTAGAAAATGTCATGGTTTTTACTTGTATAACTGTATGTCAATAAAAATAACATGAAACATTGCAGGAGAGGCAAGATGATAACACTCACAGACTTGGAGAGAAGTTAGCTAGGTAACTACTTGAAACCACCCCACAGATCTCTCCTTGTGTTTGGCCATCACTTTCTGTTTGTCTCTTTTCAGCATTTTCTTTTGCTCTGATCTCAGAAATTTGTATCTGTCTCCTAGCAGTTTGGTATCTTCTTATTTTTTACTTTTAATAACCCAGCCTACCTTTTACAAGCAGTGACAGATGCCTCTCTGCTTCCACTGAAAGCTATTTTATTTTCAATTAAAAAAAAAAAGCACTAGAACTTTGTGACTTATTTGCTTCAAGGAATATCTGCAGAGGAATCCGTAAAGCAAATTATTACTTTCCAAAGCTGTTTTCACAGGCATTTCCTGAAGAAGACCTATCAGATAAAATGCTGACTGTAACCTTTTCTTTATCCTTTACATAGTGTATTATGTTATTACCCTCATTTGTTTTTGCAGTTTCTTTTTCTGGACTTCAGAGCACTACAGTTTGAATATGCTTTTGCAAATGATTTAAGAGCTTCTGGGTCAGTTATGTTAATCCAGAAGTTGTGTGGTTTTGGTGAATAAATCCTTTAGCATTGATTATTATTTATCCTCTAATTAGATACATTAAATCATTAATTAGGTGGTAAGCTAGCCCTGTGAGGATTCCTTGGATGGCACAGAGCCACCATAGTGGTGCTTCCCAATCTTGGGGACTGTGAGCAGCCACTGTAACGTAGAAGTAGCCTTGAGCCTGCTCTGCTTAATGCTGTGATCTGGATGCCCCAGGATGGGGAGAGATGTAAAGGTTTCTTAAATGCACCTTTGAAATCATCCAGTGAATCTTCTCCTAGTCAAATACTTCTGAGGCAGTAAACTTGTGACTTCTCAACAGTGAAGTAAAAGTCACATGTCATGCTTATTCCTCCAGAGGAGCACTTTCTGGGGATGAAATTTTAGAATGGTAGATGTTCCCTTTTGGGAGGGAAAGGGAGATTCTCTAAATGCATACTAACAACCATAACAATAACCCACCAGCTCACACAATTATCTAGATATACAAATCCCTTCACATTTCCTGGAGTGCTACAGGGAAGAATACAGTTATAACTTTTGAGTTCAGGAAACTGTTGTTTTCTGTGGCACTTTGCTGACTAGCATGAACTTAGGCCCAGCAGGGAGAGGATGTCTAGAACAATCAGAGTTGTGAGTCCCAAAAGCCAAACTCTCCAAGCCCCTGACTTTTTCCTTGGATGAGACACTAGTTGCATCGTCTGATGAATGTCTAACAAATGAGAAATGTGTGGGGTGAAAATAGACAACATCTTTCAACAGTGTGAGAATAAGCTAGTCTCCCAGTCTACCATATATTATCACTTCTCTCACATTGTTTGGCACAGGCAGTGAGTTTTGTTTTTAAACTTTTCACACTCTGGATGTTATTCCAACCTAGCTACAAAGGTTCCACCTGTCCTTTTAAAAAAACCACTATTTGACTCTTCTCAATAAAATGGCAAATCACAAACTGCAAAATAAAATGCAGAACAAAACAACAGCATGGTAAAGAGAGAATGTAGCGTGATAATGGAAGTATAGCAAATATTTGTGTGTGTATACATGTGTATGCTTGTGTGTATATACATATGCACACACAAACATATGTACAGGGAACAAAAATAAAAACTGAGAAATGCAGAGGAAAAACAGGAATCTAATAATATATCAGAGTTATATGTGTTATATACACACTTCTACTTCTCTTCTAAAACTGTTTATCTTCTCCTTCCCAAACATCTCTACCCTGTTTGTCTGTTTTGTCCAACTGCTGCATCCTCACAGACATCTACATCTTAAAATCTCTGGGATAAGGAATGTATCTTTACTGTGTTCAGCACAATTGGGCCCTGATTCTTGATTGGGGTTTTTATACCTTCTATAATATAAATAACAAATAATATTTATAAAGTGTTAATATCTGTTTGGTTTCATACCTATATTTATGTGTTTTCTATATGAGGGATTATTTTGGTTAGCTAGTGCAACAGTTTGTCTGAATCTGATCATACTAAGCAGCAGATTTCCCATCACAGTGTTAGGCAGCGACTGATGTTAGGAGTGGCAGTTCCTGTTTTTAGTATGGTGTACAGTTCATATAGTTGTGCAACTGACTGCACAGATTTGCTGTTTCTTATTAATAAGTCTTTCTATACAGTAAAAGGAAAATCTGTCCCTCCCTTTGCTTCTGTGCAACTGTAAAAGGCATTCACCCTTCGTACTAGTGGAGCTGAGGGATCCGTGGGGGAGAAGGAATAGTGGGAGAAAAAGTACATTTAAAAATGTTTTAAATGGAAACTTTTATAAGTTTAGGATGGTTTAGTGTTGCTATAATATAGGGGTTCTCAAACTGGGAGTCAGGACCTCTCGGGGGTCACAAGGTTATTACATGGGGGCTCACGGGCTGTCAGCCTCCACCCCAACCCCTCTTTGCCTCCAGCATTTATAATGGTGTTAAATATATTAAAAGTGTATATAATTTATGGGAGGGGTTCCTCACTCAGAGGCTTGCTATGTGAAAGGGGTCACCAGTAACAAAATTTGAGAACCACTGGTCTAACACCTATGAAGAGTAGGAAATAGTACGCTGACCCTTCTCTCGTGCTGTTCAGACAGGTGCTGATACAGTGATGGATGTTAATTACAATGGGATATAAGGGGCTATTTCTCCAGCTAAGTAAGTGGGGTAGGGGTGTCGATTTAGCAGTTCTGGCAGTGTTGGAAAAGACTGAGTCAGGGAAAGAGGTAATGGAAAAGATGTTAACAACAGGAAAATTTAATTCAGATTAAAAATAATTAAGTGGAGCAGAGCCATACTCCAAAACTTGAACCAAACTGAATCTTTTTAAGTTTTGAATGCATTTGGACAACTTAAGCTATTTTTAATTTTTCATGAAACTCTGCGTTTCCTGGATCTGGCTAGAATTACAGTATTGAGGAATGTTCTTCCAAGATTTGCAGTCCAGCCAGAAACCGTAAGTACTGGAAGTCATGTGAAAATTCTTGAGAGATTTCTTGCCCAGTTATGGAGACGTCAGAAATTTAGGTCCTGATTCAGCAAGGTACATAAGCTGGTGTCTAACTCTGAGCGTGTGAGTAGCTCCATTGACTTCGGGGGGACTACTCATAGACTCACAGTTAGAGCTCATGTTAAACATGTTTCAGTACCTTGCTGAGTCAGTCCCTTACTTCTGTGAATTATGCAAATCTGAAACTTCCAAACTGAAGTGAACCCTCAGATTGTAGCTGTAAGAGATATATATCCTCTCTTTTCCAATAAGATGGAGTTATTGTGGATGATGCAGTTAGAATGAGTAAATGTATTTTAATGTTTCCCTTTAGGAATAGATTGTTGTTGGCTTAAGACAATCAATTAGTAACTAGAAGAGTGGTGTGGGGCTTATACAATATTTTGGGGCACCCGCACATTGATATTAATCATCAACCTACCAAGATAAGTCTTAAGGGAGATGGGGAAAGAGGCTATCATTTGCTTGTCCTTTAGGCTATTAAGTTTATCTTCCTGCTTGGTGTTGAAGATAATAGGCCACTTTCCATTGTTCTCCTCCTTAGATTACTGACGTAGACATTTTTAGTCATCAGCATGTTTGCCTTTTATGTTATTGTTATTGTGGAACTCCAGTTAAGCTGTGGCTTTTTGGGTGGTAAAGTCTGCTATCCTCTCTGGGCAGCCTGGCTTGAGAAGTCTGGGGAGCATCTGCCCACTGGTTTTCTCCTTATTGCCTTGTTTATCTCCCTTTTACTACTGCAGCCTCCTTCAAAATGGCTGCCTTTCCCCATCTTGGTCCCTTTCAGTATATCCAGAGTGCAGCAGCCAAAATAATTTCCTCACCCACTGCTTGGACTATGTTATCCTCCTCTTCAGTTCTCACTAGTCTACCTGGGAATGAGGCACTTCTCACAGAGCTCTCTGAGCCCAGGTGAACGTCATGGATGATTCTGGGGGCTTTTATACAAAGCTTTTGAGATTCTCTCTGTTAAATGAACATTACACTGTACTACATGCAGTACCAGAACAAGCACAATCATCTTGGTTTTATGCTTAAGGCAGGTGGGTGCTTGACTGGTTCTTTCTTGTCATATCCTATTTGCAACACACAAGAACAGTTTGGCAAAAGAAAAATAAAACAAATTATGAAAACATTTAAGTCATCTTTGTTCCAAAATGCAACAATTTTTTGTTTCCTTGAAATTTTTTACAACATATTTTTTGAAAAAATCCAAAATTTCCCTCGTCTTTTTTTTCCCACCCCACTTCACTTTTTCTTTTGTCTCAAAGAATGCAGTAGAATTGGTGATATCTAGGGTTTGTTTTGTTTGGCTTTTTTCACTTTTTCATTTTTTGTTTTCAAGTTTCTTCTTGGCCAGTCTATAAGTTTTACACATTTGAGAATGTTTTCAGCAGTTACAGAGTGGAAAAACTAAAAAAATCCCTCCAGCATCCTCCACTCCACAACCCAACCAACCAAACCCTGGATATTGTTCATTCTGTTGCATTCCGTGGCAAAAAGAGAGAAAGAGGGGAGAAAACCATAAAAACGGACAACCAACATTTTGAAACTTTGAAATAGCAACATTTAGAAATGTTTGATTTTATGAAAACAGTGAAAATTTTAAGAAAGCTTTTTCTGAAAATTTCCCATTTTAAAAAGTAATTTTTGTCAACAAAAAACAGTTTCAAATAATTTTTTTTGACTATCTCTAGAGCACAAACTACATCCGAGCTCTGTTTGTGACAACCATAACAAGCCAGCTTTTGTAGCTATGGCTGTCCATCGCATTGCTGCTCCTCCTGACCTCCTGCCTTGTTACAGTATCAGGATTCACCTGCCATCTGACTGTATTCTATGGGTCCCAATATTTTGCAGACTCGCTCGAAGAATCCTGGCACTTGATGAGACCAATCACTTACCAGCTCCTAAAAACGTGGCTTGTAGATAAGATACTCTTTCTTTATATCCAGAGGATGTTGTACCTTACCAGGGTTGTGTACTCAAGCAGTCTTAAGGAAGATGGCTACAGGGAAAAGAGCAGATGAGAAGAACACATTGGCAAGTGTTTACCAATAAACACCAAAGAAAAGCTGAGACTGATCATCGCCTCTGAGTATGATCAAGTATCTCACAAGAAAACAACCTTTCTTTGAATAGGAGGCAGCAACTGCTACTCCTTCTCCCTATGCATTTCTAGATTTCCTGGAAGGACCCTCCCATCTTCAGCAGCCGTTTGCTCCCTCTCCTCCCCTTTTAGACATAAAACAATGAACCTTCATTTTTTTATTATTAGGAGGGTCAATGGCCACCAAATTTCTATGCCAAACCCTGAAAATTTCAGTTTCCTTCCATCCCTGATTCCCAATTAGTTATTTCATGGGGCAAATGCAAAGAAAATACACCTGTACCCTGATATAACACAACCCGATATAACACTAATTCTGATATAATGCGATAAAGCAGTGCTCTTTGGGGAGGGGTGGGGCTGCGCACTCCGTGGATCAAAGCAAGTTCGATATAATGTGGTTTCACCTATAACGTGGTAAGATTTTTTGGCTCCCGAAGACAGCGTTATATCGAGATAGAGGTGTATTAACCTGTATAGTAGAGGTCTTCCACAGGGGCATTACTGTTTCCTCCCATGACACCCACTGGACATGCCCCAGAGTTGAAGAACACATAAGCCAAGCAAGAATCAATGCAAATCATAGAATCATACAAGATTAGGGTTGGGAGAGACCTCAGGAGGTTGTTATCCTTTCCAGTTACCTTTGAAATTATACAGATGTATTGGGTTTATAACCACACACAGAGAGCAGTGCTTTGGAAAGGCTGTAGGCTTAGAGTTGTTGTTATTGTGTTGTTGCTTTTAGAAGGATTTATATATTTTAAATAAACCTCTGGGCATGGGACTGTATTTGTCTAAGCAGCAGAGAATCCTGTGGCACCTTATAGACTAACAGAGGTTTTGGAGCGTGAGCTTTCGTGGGTGAATACCCACTGTGGGTATTCACCCACGAAAGCTCACGCTCCAAAACCTCTGGGTATTCACCCACGAAAGCTCACGCTCCAAAACCTCTGTTAGTCTATAAGGTGCCACAGGATTCTCTGCTGCTTTCACAGATCCAGACTAACACGGGACGAAGTGGGTATTCACCCACGAAAGCTCACGCTCCAAAACCTCTGTTAGTCTATAAGGTGCCACAGGATTCTCTGCTGCTTTCACAGGTCCAGACTAACACGGCTACCCCTCTGATACTTGTATTTGTCTAAGACATTTAAAAAAAAAGTAATTAAAAAAAACATATAAAGATTTAAAATGTACCATTATACTTGCAGTGCTGAAAAGATGGAACCGAATTCTGCTCTCAGATACTCCAGGGTAAATCTGGAGTAACTCCTCACAGAAAGGAGAATTCAGCCCAGGCAGTTACTGTGCAAGTCAATGTGTCTGACCTTCCCTATGCTGTCCTACCAATGACCCCTTTCGTAATCAGGCAGAAATCACGCTCCTTAAGAGTGGGAGGTAATGCTGCTTCCATGCTGGCCTATTCCTGGGCCTCTACTATACAGACATTGCCAACAGTAACAAATTGCTCTGAGTTATGTGCCATAGTTTAGTGATGTGGACAAGTTATTTATTAGAGACAGAGCTCGGACACTAGCAAAGGGAGAAAGCGGGAGTCAAAAATCCAACGGAAGTGAAGCTGCATTGCCTAGAAGGTGCCCTGTGCAAATGACGTTCCGTTTCCCTCGTCTTCTGAATCGTACAATATTCCATCTAAAAGTGAACCGTGTGCAACATGTTAAAAGCAAACAACAAAAAATAAAGGAAACTCCTCTTCCAAGGGCTGTGGTTAAAGGGCAAAGTTAGTCTAATGTTGGACTCGACTGCACTTCCAGAGGTGATGGATCACTGCTTGATTGTTTCTTAAATCGCACAGCTTCTTAGCTATAAACACAGACTCTGATACTGATTGCAGAACTAAAGGATATCTTTAAAGTTTAATAGGTATGATAAAAATAAACAACACCTTTCCATAAATTTAAAGGAGGTTCCTGTTGACCAGATCCTCTGTTGCTGTAAACTGGCATAGCTCCACTGAAGTCAATGGAGCTCTGATGAGCTATGCCAGCTGAGGAGCTAGCCCTGTGTATTTATTTGGATACATGTGCTTGAAAGAAGAAAATACTTCTTCAATACAGTGAGTCTATAAAGTGATTTTTTTTGGGGTAGGAGGGGATTATTTATAGTTCTCCTCTTTCACTGTGACATGTTAACATGCAAAAGCAATGTCAATTGCTAGCCAGCCAAGTAACATGCACTGTCATTCATGTCATTCCATTAAAATTTGCCTAAGCAAGGTCTAATAGGCCTTGCTCATTGTTTTGTATTGAAAACCATCACTCGTACTATTTTCGTACTATTTTATCAGTCTGGAATAGAACTGTGCACATAATTGATTTTTCCATTCATCCTGAACTAAAACTGATCTTTAATAATAATAATAATAATAATTAATAATTAATTGGTGAATTGAAAAAGTTGGAAAAATGTTTTTGGGTTCAACTAAATGTTTTGGACATTTTTAACCTTTTTAGTCAAAGCAAAGAAAATGAAGGATCTAGATTCACAAAACAGAGGTGGTATTTGTTGGTTGGTGCATCTCTTATGCTTAGTAGTCCTGTGGATAGGATACCATGCGGGAGGGGGGAAGCTCAGTTTCAGGCCCTGCTCCAATAAATATTTAAGTATTTATACAATATGGAACAGGAGATATTGATGTCAACAACTTAACCTAGAAGAATAACCTATAGACTTGTGATGAGGACACTCACTAGCAATGGGCAGACCTGGATTCAAGCTGAAAGTGGGGATTTTGACCTGGATCTCCCTCTTAAGTTATTGGCTCTAAGGGGGGGCACCTCAGCTTCTGAATAGTGCCTAAGTCCCCTTGTGAGTCTAGCTAAAAAAAAAAATTGGTGTTTCATTCTGATGTCAAAACAAAATTTTTTATTTTTTCATTTTGTCTTAAACAATTCAGCCAAATCAACACACGTTCACAAAATGTTTCAGTCTACCTGAATCTGCATCTTGCAGCAAAAAGGGTTTCATCTGAAAAACTTCGACCAGTTGTAATCTGGACATGTCACAGCTGATTTTGTCAACATTTTTCAAAATGTTGAATTGCTTATATTTTTTTCTTTGCCCCCTCTTTCTTTTTTTCCTTTGTTCCTTTTTGCTATTGAATGTAATAAAATGAATGCTGTCTAGGTTTCCCCCAGTTTTTTTCTTTCTTTCTTTCTTCCTTTCCTTTCCTTTCCTTTCCTTTCCTTTCCTTTCCTTTCCTTTCCTTTTTTTGGGGGGAGGGGGGAAGTTACAGAGTGGCAAAAGGAAAAATGAAACAGTCAGACAGACATTGACAATTTGTTTAACTCTGCGGCAAAAAGGGGAAGATGGGAGAAAAATGAAATTTCAAAATGTTTTACAAGAATTAAAAAAAATGGTTCCCCTGAACCCTGCAAAACAGAAACAACTTTGAAATATCAGAGTTCTGTGACACTGTGTTTCTATTTTTCTATTCACTCTTAACAGTGGATGGATGCTCATTCAGAGCCTCCCCTGTGAGCCTATGGTGAACAGTTTAGGGGACACAGGGAGATTTCATTCAAATAGGATGGACATTGAATATATTCTTCAAAAAAACAACAAGAAGGCCAGCCTTCCCGCTGAACCACAAAAGGCCAATTAACCTTGGGATGAAATAAAGGAATTTAATTTTTTCTTCATTCTTACCACTGACACAGACAACCTTCCTCCCTTATGAGGTAACTTAATATTCACATTATGCTTTATGGGATATCCTTTATTTACCTAATGCTTTCCTGTCCAGTCTTTTTAGGCTATGAATCTTGTATATTTTATATACACAAAGGTGACTTTTCCTTCCTTTAATGACCGTGGCTTATCAGTGTAGGCAACCGATACTGGACTCATAAATATGTCACTCTCAGTTTAGTCACAGCCCTTCTACTTCATAAGAATATTCCCCTCCCCTCCACCCGCTGCATCACCACAGCCAGCTCATCCCCTTGATTTTGTTGAACTCTCCACTGATGGATATAAACGAATCACCAATTTAAACTACCGGCAAAAATCATTGTAATGGGAGCACACAGAGAATATAATACAAGGTTGGTGGAGCCAGTGCCTTCCGATTCCAATTAAATATTTCCTGTAAGTCTGTGCCAATTGTGCATCTTGTAAGAACATTTGAAAGCAGGAGTTTGAACTCCAAGGGACCCTCTTGCCTCAAAACCTGTTTCCTGTTTAACAAGATTTAACAAGTAGAACCAAACATGCGCAATCAGCAACAAAAGTCATTGTGAGCAGCGCTGATGTGCGAAGGTGCAGTGTTTCCTCCCTGCTACATATGCCCACTCTACCGGCTCTGGAGTTGGCTTGGATGATGCAGTCTCCCTAACATCCTATGGTGCAGGTTTCTCATGGATGAGACTCAGGCATTTTTGCTGGTGTAGATGTAAGGAAGCAATGCAAAATTAGTTTCTCTAAATGGGTTAAAGCTTCTTGGCCAGATGACTTCTCCCCACTTCTTAAATGCTTTTATGTTCTTGATTTATTTATCTATCTGGTATCATTCCCTGGAAAGCTGTGTGAAATTTAGTAAAAGATCATTTTCACAAAATATCCTGTAGAGTACATTTAATATCTGCTTTCTAAGGCAAGGTAGCTTGTAGTGTTTGCTGTACTTGAGAGTAAGTTTATCCCTTCAACTGGAGACACAGCCTCAGTGTTTAGCAGATTGTGTTGAAATTTGGACATGGTTTCTGACTGGGAAAGGGGAGTAGATTGGGGAGGGGGTGTGAATTAAAGCTCCTCAGTTCAATTAACTTAGGCTAGGCCCTACTTTTTTGCAAGGCTCTGTGGCTACTGCTGCCACCCACCTGGTATACAGATGGTCCATGGTCCTGTAGCTGCTGCTCCTCCTCCCATAGTTGAGCTCTCTGTGCCTCTCTCCTTCCCCTTGCCCCTAAAAGGAGCGGGCAGAGGCCTCTGAAGGAGGGAGCCTGGCTGTCCAAGAGCCAATGGTTATTTCTGAAGAGGGAAGGGTTGAGGGACCAGCTGGGGAATGCTTCATTTTTCAGAGAAGCAGAGCAGTGGAGACAAGAAGGGGAAGCTGGAGGGAACAAGTAGGCTCAGGCTGCAACATGAACAGGTCTGGGAGTGGAACCCAATTTCCACTTCCAAATCCTAGAGGCAGAAATGGTCCATTTCTAAATGGTGAATATGTTTGGATCAGACACTGAGAAGATGGACCCTAGCAACCCCAAAGTTCAAGAATTCCAGTTCAGGTCCCTCTCTAATCAGAGTGAATATTTACTGTGTGGTGAGATTATACATATTATGGTACAGAACACTGAGGAGACATTGCTTGTTCCCCAAGCAGCTTACAATCTATGAAATGATAAGGAATTAATCAAATACATTTTTATAATTGCTGCATGTGTGTTCTATGTATGCATAATGTATGTTATTTAGATTGTAAGCTCTTGAATCTTTCTTTCCATGCATTTATCCAGCACCTAGCACAATGGGACCATCATTTAGGTTACATCCTCTAGGTGCTACTGTAATAATAATAATCCTATTGGTCTAATACCAATGGTAATGAAATTCACATTGCTTTTTCCTCAAAAATGCTTATGTGACCAAGTCTCTAAAATACATTCTACACCTTGTAGCCCTCTAAAATCAACTCTGGTTCCAGAGTTATGTCCATTGATGACCTTTGTCATAACTATTGTGCTAGGGAATTAGGTATGGTGAAGACAGTGTTCTACATGTTCCTATGCCATTCCCTTTGACATCCTCCTTGGTGTCATTGATCATGCCAATGGGGAATTTTCAAGTTCAGGTTTTAAACCGAGGTTTGTTTGTTTGTTTTATTGATATCATGAATTCAGCCATTATGATTGGCTGTTGGAGAAAAAAGAGCTTAAAAATTTGATAAGGGTTCTCGAAAAAAAAGTTTTATCTGGACCACTCCTAGTGTCAGAGCTATCATCAGGTGAGCTAACTAATGGGTCAAACTGGCGTCTTTCTGTAGAGAAGTCCCTCAATTTGCTAAACTTCTAGGTCAAGCCTCTTCAGCCAACACAATCTACCACTATTTGATGACTACTGTGTTGTTACCACTTCTGATAGGTTTTGGGAAATAGAAAGCAGGGTAATGAGCACTCAAATTCTATAGTCCTGCCATCTGGGAAAACATCAGAAAATCTTCACTCAGTTTTTAGACCCAGTAAATTATCTATAATATAGTTATGACTTATTCTTGGTGGGACTCTCAATTTCAGATAAGTTCTAGAGCTGTAATTCTGAACTCAGTAGACGAAGTGAGATTTTGCTGGACTGCCTGCTGTTGTTAGTAGCAGTAGTATTGTGGTAGCATCTACCAGATACAATCGGGATTGGGTCACTGTTGTGCTAAGCACTTTACCCATGTATCATTATAAATGACACTCTTTGCCCCAAAGAACTTCCAGTCTCACTAGATTCTTCAGGATGATGGTATTATTGGGAATTAGTACAACCCCTATCACAACAGACAATACTGATCCTATTTTTGTATATTAAGAAACTTGACCCCATGTTTTAAACCTTCCTCATAAAAATACATTATTCTGACAAAGTGGAAATCCTGCAATATCTCTGGTTTTTGACTGAAGAATCAGTGTGTATATGACTTTCCTGATAAATCAGGTATCTTTGACTGACTGTGGTCTGCCTAGCTTAATTGATAAACACAGAAATGTCTTCTCTTTTATGATTCAATCTGCTCATATTTGCCACATTCCAATCTCATATTTTTCTTATTTCATATTACCTGGGACATATCATTGTAATTTATGTAAACTGAAAGAAAATTGCTACAAAATTTAAACAATAAAAAAGATGACAGCTGATATCACCAGGCACTGTTGTTGTGAGAACAGATTCCTGAAAGCCTATAAATATCCTCTGTATACTGCCAGTCATGGAAAACATAGAAGACGGCCGCCCTGCTGGAATAGATTATTTACATTACCTCACATCTGTCATCAGTCCAGAGTATTCTTTGTGTGTGCATGCAGCATGAGATTAGAGAGGCTGCTTCCAGAAGAAAGAAACAGACAAGATTTGTGGCAGCATTTATTTAGGTGGTTGACTAGTCAATAGCACTAGTGTTTGGTTTGTCAGCAGGTCCAGTTAACTCACTATAACTTGGGCCTTTTCTTGATGCACTTGTTAGCTTGCCATGTTGTAGTTTGGGCTCCTCACTAAGCAAAATTGTGGGCAGCTAACATGGCTTCAAAATGTATTAGCCTGCATCTTAACAGGGCTTTTCAATCATGTTGAGCTAACTTGGTGTAGCTCAACTTGGCTAATAACTTGGCTAATGTAAATGCACCCTTTTTGCCCATCAAGGCAAGGCTTGAAGTTTGGAAAACCTACACTGCCAAGCAACTGTTTACATAGCATCTCTGGGAACTGCTACAAAAATGTGAAAGCACAGATCCCAAACCTGCTGCCACGGAAGTTAACAGCAAAACTCTAATTCGCTTGAATGAGGTAAGGCTTAGTCTCGTTGGCCAAGATTTTCAAAATTGACTAACTATCTTGGATGTCTCAAGTTTTGCAGTGCTCAACTGAAGACAACTTAAGAAACGTAATTTTCAGAAAGTGTTGAACACCTAAAGTTGCCTTAAGTTGAGTACCCAAAAATTGAGGCACCAGAAACCACTAGTCCCTTTTGAAACTCTTGGCCATTTAAGATGCTCTGAGGCCTACAGGCACTGATGCCAAAATTTTCAAACCTCTGTGCCTAAAGTTAGGCTCCTGAATCCATATTTAGCCACCGAAATAAAAGTGGTCTAATTTTCAGAGCATGTGCAGCTTCCATTGGCTCTGACCATGGCTTAAAAGTGACATTCTGGCTTCCAGTTCGTTAGTAATGATGCAGGTTCACAGTTTAATATTGTATAACTAACAGCAAACAGCATAAGTTCCTTTAGGGGAGGGGGTCTTTTCTTCAGTCAGTGTGCGTGCGTAACTTTCCTTAGCCACTGAAGGGAGGAGAAGCTAAGGGATCTAAAGAGATCTACTGCATTTTTAATTCAAGACAAAGAACTTCCTCCCCTCTCCCTACATACACAAACATCAGAATGGTATCTGGCTCCAGATGAGAGAGTAGATGAACTTGAGCTAGCAATCTGGGAATATTCTGGGCTCAGGTGAGATGACCTGGATAGAAATGGGAGAGGGAGAAGGTTTCCTCTTAGGCAGGGTGGATGTGGAGGTGTGTTTACCACATTGGCTCTGACTTTTAACATCAAAAGCTGAGACCTGACAGGAAGAGAGAGAGAGATTTTTTTTGCTTACCAGCCTGTGAAAAGGAGAATTTGTTTAATTCTAAACTGTTTGCTTTATCATCCTACAATGAGACCAAAATGACATTTCCAACCTGGACTTTGTGCACTGTTTTGTTGACTTCCGCAGAGCTGGCTAATTATTTGACCCATCATGGCATAGTATAGTCCCCTGATTTGACATGCTTACACAGAGTGCTATGAAAGCGTTGGGAAAAAAACACAAGAAGGCAAATTTGAGAATTCATAATCTTAAATTCTTCTAGTGGAGGGGATAATTCAAATAAAAAGTTTGGAGGAGACTTGTGGAGTCCCACATGGTATGGGAGTTATATGAACAAGTGAAATTTTGTTTTTCTAATAATTTAATATTTGAATGATAAAAAGACAGATCATGAAACTATAGATGTTTATGATTATTATTTATCATTTACAATACAGTAGCATATAGAGGTTATAGTTGAAATTGGGACCCATTCATGCTGAGAACTGTACAGAAATAGCCCTTACAATTTCAATAGACAAGACAGACAAAGACAAGAAGAAAGGACGTATTATACCCATTTCACAGAAGAGAAACTGAGGCAAAGAGCATAATGTGACTTACTTAAGTCTGCACAGGATGCCTGGGACAGAGCTGGGAATTAAAATCAGAAATTCTGAGTCTGAATCCAGCTATTTAAAATTAAGTTAGACCTTTATAGCTATTCAACATTATACTTTACTTTTTAAAAAACAAGCCAGAAAACCATTTGGTGTACAAGGGATCAAATAACTATTAAACATATTGCGAAAAATGGTCAAGAGAAAAGAACAGTTGCAGCATTAATAGGCATGTAATCAAAATGATGGCTATATACTTCATGCAAATTGGACTCTGTGTGTACAATACGTCAAGTAAATCCTCTTCATGCCAACTGCCTGCAGCATGCCCAAACAGCTGGATAAGGGAGATGGGGAAGAGGTGAGTGGGCCAAACATTCCCATCAGGATGTGGGAGGGATAAGGAGAAAAGAGACTGTGAAGCTCAGCCAACTTGGCTTCCAGAAGTGCAGGGAAGAGAGGGAGACAGAAGGGAGGGGAGTAAAGTTATTCTGAGCAGGTGGTAGAGCACAGGTGCGGGGGCTGCTTCCTGAGACAGCTGTGCTGTTATCTTTTCTTGAGCCCCTAGCTACTCATTAAAATTTTCTCTTTGGAACCGTCTCTCTTCATACTCACATTTCCCTCTTGTTCCTGCAGTAGTTCTGCATAAGTGACTTGTTCACCTGTAATGATTCCCTCTTCCTCCTACAGGAATATTTAGTCCAGGTCACTTTTCATCTCTTTCCCTATGTTCAGGAAAAGATCTTCCCACATATTCTTTTTCGTTGCCTTCAGGTTATTCGATGTTCCACCACCTGAGATCACATTCACCAGTCCCCTTTCCTGCACTGGGAGCTCCATGTTGCTCTACTGGCCACTATTTTTAGAGCTGGTTAAAAAATGCTAATTATTTTTCATGGGACATATCAAAAAGTTTTCACTGAAAAAATTCACACAAGTGTTTATTGTTTCAATTAAAAGACTAAAACCAAAAATTGGGAGGGGGGGATTTCTGAAATTTAGAGGGAAATTTTACTCATTTCTGTAAAACTCAGGTTTTAAAACCAAAAATCAAATAATTTTTCCTAAAACCGAAAATGTTCAGTGTCCAGCTTTTTGTTGAAAAAGTAGAAAATTGTGCCTAAAAAAATTACCACAAATATTTTTGTTTTGTTCAAAAAGACATTTTCCATTGAAAAAATATTTTGATGAACATTTTTTCAGTCAAATCTAACTACAGTGAAAAACAAGAAATAGCAAGACTGGTAACCATAATGGTAGCTCATCCATCTTTTGCAATTCTAAGGAATGTGGTGAAAATAACAATTTTGCTTCCCATGACTTCCTACCAGATGCATTTTCATTGGACTAGAGATGGTAAAAATAGCGTACATTACTAGAATTCACCACAAAACTCATAAGAACAGGAAAGTGGGGTCCAAGATTATTGTGTAAATGCGAGCACTGCAGGGAATAAGGAGGAGTAGAAGGCTTCATTTAATCACTTTATAGTTAGTTTAGCTTACTTAAAAAGTTTTTTGTAGAGGTAAACAGGAGACTTGAAACCATCTCTGTGTGAGGTGTCTCAGCAAGTGAATTAGAGGTAATTTTCAAAGGAAAGTTCAGAGAAAGGATGAAAAGTTTACTTTAGAGAGCCTTGCACAGATTCTATCAGAAGATCAGCTCATCTGTGTAAGACATTCAGGTTTGGGATGGAGCCTAGGGTGACCAGACGTGCCGATAAAATCGGGACTGTCCTGATATTTAGGTGTTTGTCCCTACCAAAGATCGGTTGGGAAGCAATTTGTCCCGATATTTCGCGGTACTCCTTTTTTTTTTTTTTTTTTTCGTTCTGCCGGCGCCCTCCCTATCCCCACTCCATGTGACCTGATATTTTCTTCCTCTTATCTGGTCACCCTAATGGAGCCTGAGCTCTGTGATTCCATGAGGGGGAAGGGTTCACATTGCAATTTTATAGCCCCATGAGTCTGAGTCAGCTGACAGGGCCAGCCGTGGGTGTTTTATTGCTGTGTAGACATACCCACAGAGGCTAGTTTCTCTAGGCAGTGTTTACAAGGCCTACTCATGCCATAAACCAGTCTATAAAACCTCCCTAACAGGGCCCTGTCTACAATGGCCAGGAAAACTCTGGGCCCAACCACAATCCCATTTACGTCCAAAGAAATTTTCCAGTTGATTACAATGGGAGCAGAAGAGGCCCCATCTCAGAACTCTTCTAATATGAATGGTATTGAATTTCATAATGCTATTGATATGTTAATACAGTTTTCCAGGCCACCTAAAATATGGTTTTAAATTAAACAAAGGGATTCTGTGTGGTGTCTGAATATAATTCAGAATATCTGTTTCCACTTGCATCAGTGCTAGCTGTCAGAATAGATTGGTTTTAAAAGATTTCAGAAATGAGCCACCTCCCACTACATCCAGATTGTGTTTATTTAAAAAAAAAAAATAGCAGTCATCAATGCACAATTTCCAAATAGACTTGCATCCTTAAAAAAGCCATTTAGTTTCCTAGTTCAAGGGTAAGTTTATTCCCAGAAGATGAGGTAATTTAGTGAAATAATAATGTCCCCCCATAAAAAAAAATACCCATAATAGAATTCAGCTTTAGGAATTGCAGAGGAAGGAAACTGTAACTTCTGTCAAAGCATAGGGATGAGATTAGCATTAATAAAGCATTCTTCATAGAGTAGAATGATAGCGTATGGCCTAATACACATCCAAATAACTCCCATTTCCACAATGTTTCCTTTCAGATATGGGATTTTCTAATTAATTGTAGGAAAGAAAACTGAAAGTGTCCTTTCTTCTGCTAAATTTCTCTTGACTATTAATTCCTGTGCTGAGTATTGTACCATCGGATCACTGTTAACTATTTGAGAAACTAAAGAGCTACACTTACTTTCCTTATCACAGAGTTGAGATATTTCCTCTGTGTTACCAGGAGTGTTTTGATTAGTTTTGACTGGGTCCACAGAGAAGACATAGTTGCTATTTTCCAAAGCTGATATTATTTCTAGAATAAAGTTCCTTGTTGGCACTGCCCAATAGTTGCTCTTAGGTTTGAACTGTTAATCTCTAGTAGTTCTTTTAAATGTCCTTTTAATGTTATGGCAAAACAATTATAAAGAATTGCTACAAGAGCTGGTCAACTATTTTCAGTTAGTTTGATTAATGCTTATTTTTGTTTGCAAATTATCTGTGAACAGACTTTTATATTTACTCATTTGTTTGCTGTTTGTAATTACTAGGTGAATGGGTTTATGCGAACACCAGTCAGCCTATGGATTGCTTGATGTTTGCATGGTGTAAAGAGTCATCTAAATCACCTGGTGTTGTTTCTGCTTCCTGATTGGCTGACTCCCAGACCTGCAGTTTTAAAAATGGCCACGCAATCTTTTCTGGTGCAAATACTTCTGCAAGTAGGCTCTGGCATGTGCATTCAGGTGTGAATACCTAATCAGATGAGCATTCATAACACTTTCACTTTCTATTGACTTTCTAGTAAACAGAATTGATCTGCCATGGATGGTTGTTCACCATAAACTAGTGAAAAGGGAACATGAATGTCATCAGCGCTAATATGCAGTCTTTATTTGAACATACATTTGTGAATAGATTGGCTGCAGTATTTACCTGGTTCTAACTGTGACTATTAGGTTGTTTTTTGTTACTGTGCAACATGTTCATGTGGCAAAGACCTGTCTACAGACAAAGCACCCAGAAGGGAATGGTTTTCTCCTGATTTTTATAAAGCTTTTATTATGTTGTAACAAGCTGGTGGTGTTTGCCTGAAACGCTTATTCTGTTTGTTGGTATTGGTCTTACTGGGAAAGGGTTAAGTGGCTCTGCTGGCTCAGTGAAGTGGGTGGCTTGTTACTTTGCCCAATTAAAAAGGAAACAGAAGAGGCTGTAGTGAGAGAATCTGGACAGTCCTGAGGCAGGAGGAACCATACAAGCAGTTAAGCCTGGGGAGAAAGTTTGAGCTAAAATGTGTTGACTAATTGTTAATAAAGCCCAAACCCCAAGGAAAGTAAAAAGATTTTGACTTCAGGCAGTGTGTAGACATTTTTTTAGAGTGCTTTGGGAAAAATACCTGCTCAGAGTTGTATTTCCCTTTCTGGTGCTGATAATGTTACACTCTGAGTGTAACTGAATTGAGGGAACTTTCAGACATACCAGATTTAAAAATCAAGTACTGGCAAAATTCCCATTGACTTAAATGAGAGCAGGATTGTGTCCTGTGTCCTTTCATCTATTGCTCTGCTCAGTTATGGTGCCAGAGATCTAACAAAAAGGACATAACATTGAGGAGCATTAATTAGGCATCAACTCAAGCCTTTCAATAATATTATTACAACCTGTCTTTATTTTCCACATGGGTAATGGAAAAACAATGGCAAATAGGCGATCCTATTCATAGATTCCAGAGTGAGTAGCTCTCACTGCTAACATTTCCTAGCTTGTCAGTTTATTAGTAGGACTGTGTGTGATGGAGGAACAGAGGGCACTTCATTGTGAATGTATCAACAATTTATCAACATAGAAATCCACAGACTTACCCTTTAAAGTTGATAACACCTTAAACCACAGGCAAGGATCTGTCCACTGGAATGACATGGAGAGTAGATACCACCTCACAGGACAGTTCCCACTGAGATACTCCCTCCATCATGAAATAGTGTCGGGGTACAGCAGAAGCAAAGTGTGCTGCACTCGTTGTCAGTATATGTAGCTATTGTTAATGACGGGTGTAGCTAGCAATTTGGAATTTGCATATACACACATTGACCGTACCATTGCCTCCCCTACCCACAGTACCCCCAAGTTGAATGCAATAGGAATGCTTACAGTTTGGGGGCCGGCAGACAAAGACATCTAGCAGTGTATTTATGAAAGGCCTGGTGCAGATTCTTTCCATTCTTCTGGCCACTGTAAGGAATAATCCCCAGGAAACTCTTAATACAGTGGCATAGATGGCCTATGTTTGCCTATACACTTATATTAGTATTTTGGGAATAATACAAAAAGGCATCTTTAAAATCTACCCAAATTACATAATCATTCATGCTTTAAATAAAAATTTTCTTCAGTGGGCAGGTGAGTCCCATGCTCATGGAAAAAGTGTTGACTACCAGCTTCTAGAAATGCTACTGCAAGACATTATTAATATTATCACACTTGTTCCTGTCTGTAGTGTGTGTCATAGAACTGATCTGACTCTCTTACACAGGCATTTGCATGACTCATGCACAGCCCATATCAATGAAACCAGTTTAGCAATTTGGCCACATACTAGAGGGGAAGTGTATACCATAATAGTTCTCCTTGTCAGCGCTGAAATCTCTTTGACATTGTTACAAGGAGTTTTCTCCTGCCTGTAGATGGTACACACTCACTTTCTGCTGCTTGAGGGGTTCTCCAGATACAAGAGCTGACACTGCTACACACCTCCTAAAAACCACAGCTGTTTTTATGAGGATCACACAATGCTCGGGTACGGGAATTGTTTTCACAAGATTTACACTGTGTATGCCCATGTTAATGGCAGAACAATAAAGCTCTGCTGGCTGTCCAAGTGGAAATGAAAGATTCCGTGTGGCTCTTTGTGAGAAGAGATACTGATAACACTAGTGGTTTGAGCATGTTCTCTCGCTCTCTCTACAGCAGGATTGCAAGTTCATGGCTCTGTGTGTGTGTGAGAGAGAGAGACCTGTTACTTCTGGGTTCTGGCTATGTTTACCTACGCAGTTACTACACCACCAGCATCTAACTCACTGCACTTTGTAAAGTCTCTCGGAATACTTTAAATATGAAGGGAGAGATTCTGAGCTGTATTTCTAAAAGGTGCCACCCAGAATGTGCAGCCCAGGAGGAGAGGAGCTTAAACCACATTTGCACTCTCTTAATCCTGGGTTGCACCAGCTCCTGTCATATTAAAGACAGCCCCAGGTATCTAAGTTACAGCAGCCTCCCTGAGTTATTCCATGGACCCAGTGCTGCCCGTGTTTTCCTCAGCACTGTGTGCTATATGGCCTCGCACCTGAGACATTGCCCCCCACCCCCATGCCAAGGCTTCTGAGGGGATCCCAAAGAGACAGTCTGACGGCTGTCTTCTGCTATATCTATGCTGGAGGAGTCCTTCCTTTGCCCGATACGGTGCTTTCAGGGCTCCTTTATGCCCTCAGTTTTGTGTGGTTTAGAGGGGCACTGTGACAGGGCGGACTTGCCTTGCACCGGACGGGAAGGGGTTAATACCACATTGTGGGCTGAGGAAACCATGCCCCCACCTCCCCACTAGGCATGCTCCAGCTGTACTAGTATAAAGGAGAGCAGCCCAGCTCAGTCTAGAGGAGACGCCAGCGGGGAAGGATGTGTGCCAGGAGCTCCTGCTGAGGATGGCCCTCAGCCTGTGCCAGAGGGAAGCTGAGACGTGGACCACAGCCTCGGACCCCAGCAGCCCATGGAGCCCCAGGGAGTGGCCAGTGCTGGGGAACTAAGAGATCCCAATGCCTCCTGGACTACAATGCCCAAGACTACAGTAGGAAGTGACCCAGGGACGGTGTTGGAGTGGTATCTCCCACCAAGGTAAGCTCAGCATGTTTCAATGGGACTCCCCACTGAGCTGGTAGCTGGTTGTACCACTGCTACTAGCGCCCTGGATCAGGGCCGAGTGGAGTCGGGTGGACCTGGGCCCCCACCTTGGTCGCCAATCCTCCATCCGGTGACCCCCTAGACTCTGGCCATTGGACCACACTGCCCTGACAGTAGGGAGAAGTTTCCTATATTCCAGCCACTAGGCCGTACTACTGCAAACGAGCAGGGCATTTTTCGTAAACTCTGGCCATTGGGCCATTCTACCCAGACGTGCAGACTTGAGCTGAGGGAGATAGGCAATTAAGGCTCGTACACCAGCTCCTGTTCCCTGAGAAAGGCAGGCGCACTCGCCCTGTACAGGACAGGGCCCACCTTAACTGTGTCACAGGCATCATAAAGTTTCACAGCTGGATATGGCTTAAAGTTGACTTCCTTTCAGAGGGACTTAAGCTCATATTTCAAATTAACCATTTACTTAAAAGCTTTGCAGAACTAGGCCTAAATCTCACCAGTATCCACCAGGTCAGCTCAATTTGAGGTGGTAATGATGAAAGATGCAGTGTAGATGCTGCTCAGGTCTATTTGCCACTGTGCCATGCAACCCTGCTCTGAAGTTCCATCAGTTCTACTATCCTATCTACACTACAGCCTGGAGCGGCACCAGGGTTTTTGGTGCCCTAAGTGGGGGTCCTTCCGTGCTCCCAATCATTGGTGGCAATTCTGTGGCGGGGGGGTTCTTCCGCTGCTCCCGATCTTTGGGACACTTTGACGGTGGGTCCCGGAGCGAGTGAAGGCTCCGCCACAGAATTGCTGCCTAAGACCCGGAGCGTGGAAGGACCCCCCGCCACCTAATTGCCGCCAAGGGTGGCAAAATGCCGCCCCCCCCCGAAATCCTAGCACCCTAGGCAACCGCCTAGGTCGCCTAAGTGGAAGCGCTGGCCCTGACTACAGCCCTTCACCAAGTAACACCATGAATAGGGGAGCACAAATGTGACTCTGAACCCAGCTTTGCTTCTCTCACAATTCACTTTCTGTGCACATCAGCCATAGCATAGGATCTGGCCCACAGTGACTCCCTTCTGGACCAAACTCCATATGCAGAAACGATTGAATGGGAGCTGTATATTCATTCAAGGATGGAATTTTGTCCTCTGTATTTAGGCTGCTATATGGTCCCTTGATTGGGATGGGAATTTGCCTCACAACTATGTACATGAATCCGGTCAGAGGCTGACATGCCTGAAAATGGATTAATCACTTGTCTGCTCCTGTATTTTTTCTATAATTTTGGCTGTGTATGGCAGCTGCTTTTTACAAATAGTGTGAGTCATCTGTGTGGAAACCACCAACCTGATGGAGATATGCTTTAGGGGAATTAGGCAAATTAGGAGAGGAAAAAAATTAAAACATTGGATTTCAACCTCAATATTGCAGTTCTCAGAATGTGCGCCCTCTTGTTTTCATCAGTGACCCTAACTGATTGTAGAAAGAACTGTAGACTCCCTATATGCCATCCACAGCATTGTATTCTGTGTCTTCTCTGGTGACTATGGCCAGAAAAGCTATGAGTTAGACTACTGACAGAAGTTCTCTGAAGGACAAGTAGGCAGAAATGAAGCTCAAATTATTGAAATCAAGAAAACAATGAGAGACTTTCTGTCTGTCCTCATTGGAGTATGGAAAGAAGTTTAGAGAAGGCAGAGAAGAGCTGAGAATTTGAAAGGGGTTAAGGTCCCCAGAGTATTGAAAGATATAGGCCCCATGAGTTTCATGGGTAAATACCTGCCCAAGCTGTTAGATATTGGTCATGTCATGAAGAGATATTTGAATGCCCTGGAGGCGCTCAGTTAGAACAGAGGAAAATAAAACTACTGACATTATTATTTTATTATTGTTTTTATTATTTATTTGCATTACATTGGAGCCTAGAAACCCCAGCTGAGACTGGAAACCCTCTCCCCAGAACAGAAAAGAAATAAAATAGTGCGGCTAAAACACAGGGTTGCAGGTGAGGGGTTTAGCACTGAAGTCTTATGCCTGGCAAAGCTGCAAGATCTATGCATCAGGGAGATTCACGTGTTCTGGGACACTCTTCTACAGCAAGGTGGCTTGGCAAAGTAATGTCTGATGGCAGTAATAGTCTCAAAAACCAAAGTATGTATTATGTGAGCTATCTTAAGCGATTCAGGGAGTGATCCAAAGCTCATTGACATCAATGGCCATTGTCCACTGACTTCAATGCATTTTGGATTTGGGTCTAGTATTAGAATTTAAAGCAGGGGTCTCAAACACGTGGCCTACAGGGCTATTTTCTGCAGCCCGCCAAGCGGCCCACACCCGCCCCTCCGGCCTACCTCCAGGCTGGGGGTGGGCAAACTACAGCCGCAGGATTATCCCTCTTAAGCCCCGTGCTGCTCCCTGAAGCGGCTGGAACCACGACCCTGCGGCTGGTGGGGGTGGGGGTGAGGGGGAAGAAGCAGAGGGCTCCATCTGTGTGTTTCCCTGGCTTCTAGACACCGCCCCCGCCCCCCCGCAGTTCCCATTGGCCGGGAACAGGGAACTGCGGTCAATGGGAGCTTCGGGGGAGGCACCTGGAGGCGTGGCAAGCAGCCGCGGAGCCCTGCATCCCCTCCCCCAGGGGCCGCAGGGACATGGCTTCAGCTACTTCCTGGAGCAGGGCCGGGGCCAGCAGCCTGCCCTGGCCCCAGTGTGCACCGCTGCCACCCCAGAGCCTGAAGCCCTCCTGCACCCCGCCCCCAATTCCCTGCCCTAAGCCCCCTGCCTGCACCTCAACCCCTTGCCCTGAGCCCTCTGCCTGCACCTCAACACCCTGCCCTGAGCCCCCAGCCTACAGCCCAACCCCCTGTAGCACCCCAACTCCCTGCTCTGAGCCCCCTGCCTGAACCCCAACCCCCTGCTGCACCCCAACTCCCTGCCCTGAGTGCCCACCACACCCCTCATGCACCTTCTTGGGGCAATGAGGGGGCGGAGTTGGGGTGGGGACTTCAGGGAAGGGGTTGGAATGGGGGCAGAGAAGGAGTGGGAAGAGGTGGGGCCTCATGGAAGGGGTGGAGTGGGGGCAGCGAGGGGGTGTGTGTCACTGATGCAGCCCTTGGGCCAATGAACTAGCCCTCATGTGGTCCTCGTGGTCATTTGAGTTTGAGACCCCTGATTTAAAGGCACAGTCTACCACATGCAAACAACACTGCCTTTACCATGTGCTAAACTGGTCAAGTTAAAGCCTAGGAAGGAGTGAAGACTTTAACTCGGGTATTCCACCATTTGTTAAAGTATGTGTTGCCTTACACATTTAGAATGTGTTGGTTAATATATGCTAACAATGCACCTTTAAAATCCTAGTATAGGCATGGCCTTAGTGACTTGACTAAGGAAAAAGTGACTTGTTCTTGGGTGACTTACTTTGATTTGAAACATTTTTATACCAGTGCAGAACATCTACACTAGGAGTTTGCACTGATGTAAAAATACTCAGTGCAGACAAGGTCTACATTTCTATAGTAAGTCCGTGGCTGGGCCAAGATTAGAACTCAGGAGTTCCTGGCTCCTAGTCTTATGCATAGTCTGTTAGGCCTTGCTGTCTCTCTCTCTCTTTTTAAACACACCATATAAGAATGCGTATCATTCACAATAAAGGTGTAGGCATTCATTTGTCCAGATTCATAAAGGAATATTTGCCTAATCACTCTCTGAACACAGATTGTTGGTCACCTGTTACTACTAGTTTTACTTTATGGTAAGTTAGATGCCACCAGTCAAAATATATTTAAATACAAAATGTAAATAATATCAAATGATAAAAAGTCAAAAATAAATAAAATAAAAAGATCATAACAGATGCAACACAAGACTTTATTACGTTAAGTTTTATTAGATTCCAGACAGAGAAAATATTTTTACATTCTTTAGACAACAGCTAATGTTCAAAGAACATTTGAAAACAGTTCAAAAGGTTGCTGGCAGCAGTACAGATATGATTTGGCAGTATGAAAATAATTCAATTTGTTTTCATTCTGGTCTTGGACACCTCTTTGATTCTATGTGCTACACAATGAGAATCTATAGAGTGCATTCAAAGCTCTGACTAAAAATTAGTGCTACAGCTGAAACACCTTAACATTTCACCTCTGTTCAAACATAACATGCAGGCATACACATACAAATATTGCTCTGTTTGATAAGTACAAGGAGACACAGTACCATAAGGATTATCAATGTAGCATTGGAAGTGCTGGCATTTTTCAGAATTACGGTAATGTTAATAATAGTGTAATAGGTAATTAATAAAATCTTCTGTTACATATTTTTTCCAAGATTCTCAAAGCCTTTTTAATAGATCAATTAAACTGCTAAATGCCCTTCTGAGATTGAGGAAGCTGTTATTTCCATTTTATAGATGTGTAAACCAAGGCACAGAATGGTTAAGTAACTTGCCCAACATGTCACAGCCCGTAAATGAATGAGCTGAGGTTAGAACCATGGAGTACTACTGTCAGTCTCCTATTTCATCTGTAGGATCACACTGAATATTTTAATGTACATAGCCATAAGACTCCAACTAAGCCTTAGGGACTAGATTCACAAAGGGGCTTAAGTGCCTAGACAATCTCTGACCCAATGACTCTTTCATTATAGATAATTATTAATAATAATTAAAGAGTCATTGGGCCAGCAAGAAAGCAAGTATGAGAATGACTGTGTAGCTGGTGGTTAGAACATCTATGTGGGAGACCCAGAGTCTAGCTCCCTTGCTCTGACGCTTAATTATTTATCCACGGTGGAACAGCTGCCACAGCAGAGACTGAGGGAGCCCCAAATCTGAATGTCCCGTATTGCAGTGGTTAGTGCATGCTCCTGAAAGGTAGGACACCCCTGTTCAAATCCACTCTGTCCTTCAGCAGAGGGGGGGGACTGAAACTTGGTCTCCCACATGCCAGGCGAATGTGCTCACCACTGAGGTGAAAGTTATAAGGGTGACCATTTTCAATGGGACACGATCTGAGCACACCCAATATGGCCTTGCAGGTGAACAGATGTTCTCTTGCCCCAGGCTGTGAATCGCTCTAGGGATCAGGAAGGAAAGAAGACACCTAAATGAAGCAGCAGTGTGCAGACCTGGAGGCAGAAACTTAGATCCCTAGGAAACTGTTGCCCTGACTATTTAGGCACCAAATGAGTTTAGGTGCCTGCAGGGCTTGGTGGGAGTTTTGTGAATTGCAGTGGAGCCTAACTCTGGGTTTTAAGTGCCTAAGTACCTTTGTGAATCCCCCATGAGTTCCAGGCAGGTAATTGAGCTTGCTTTTAATGAACAGCAGCTAGGATATATTGATTCAGTTTCATAGATGATATAACTGTCTCATGAACTCCAGGCAATTGACCTCGTTTCTGTATTGTTTTTGCAGTGTATTGTTTTTATTGAATAATATGGGCACAAATCCAGTTTATATTGCAGTCAATAAGTTATACTATTTTACAGCTTGATGAACTACAAATGAATAACTGACATCAACAGAAGTAATTAAGCCATTGCTGTTTCTAAGTACTGTAGATATTGTTCATTTAGATGGTAAGTGTATTTTTAATTATTGACACATTTCCAGAAACATATCTTTCACATTTTTACTAAGATGTAACTATATAACTACCAACTTACTTGACTTATAATTGTTTTTGTGAATCTGAGTCTGACACTGATGTGTTATAAAGCAAAGGCTAAGGTATTTTATCACAGCATTTCGATTACTATAATTAGGTCAAATCTTGCAGCCCTTTCTCCAGCAAAACTCCCACTGGAATTTGATACCCAGTCGTTAGAACTTCGTGTGCCACACACGGTAGTATTTTGTTTTCCAAATAGCACAGAACTTATAAAATAACTTAGTCCATTGTACAATAAGATTGTAGCATTTGGATTAAAAAATACTGGGAACCATAATTAATGTTACATGATCAAAAGGGTATACGTTGCTGTCTGCAATAATTTCCTTTTTGAGGTAAAATAAGTCTACCTGAAGTACTAATGTATGAAAACCACTTTATACTTTACCTGTGATTTAGCTAGTTGTATGTATTAACACTTAAATCCAATTAAAGACAGTTGGTGTAGCATACATACTCTTATTCAATGTTGAGCTAAGCTTTTATAGAGCCAAAGGTGCTTTGGTGAGTCGTCCCACTGAAGTCAATGGGCCTATTTGTGTAAGTAAAGTGAACAAGATATCTGGCCCATTATTATTTAGCGCTCTCTCTCTCTCTCTCTCTCTCTCTCTCTCTATATATATATAGCTCTACGTTCTGATTCTTTGTCTTCTATAGATTCACACCCAATGTGCTTTATCTTCCACAGCATCTAAGATTTGCTATTGTTGAATTGTTTCCAAAATTTTTAGAAAACTTCTAATTTAGCAATCACAGCTCATGACTAATTGCTTATTCACTATAAGCTTTTTGTTACAGTAGACACTTGCGTATGATATGTCAGTTTTTGGAAACCCAGGACGTTCACAGTTCCAACCAGGAGCAAACAAAGTATGTTTTCCTGCTTTTTGAAAGCAATTACCCCTGCATGGTGAAAATGAATTGGTTTTGAAAACTCCCTCCAGGGGCTGCTCCAGGCATCAGCATGCCAAGCACGTGCTTGGGGCGGCAAGCCACAGGGGGTGCTCTGCCGGTCGCCACAAGGGCGGCAAGCAGGCTCCCTTCGGCGGTGTACCTGTGGAGGGTCTGCTGGTCCCGCGGCTTCAGCGGACCTCCCGCAGGCTGCCGCCAAATTCGCGGGACCAGGGACCTCCCACAGGCAAGCCGCCGAAGGCAGCCTGCCTGCCGTGCTTGGGGCAGCAAAATGCCTAGAATCGCCCCTGACTCCCTCTTAGGGTATGTCTACACTGCAATTAAACATGTGCAGCCAGCCTATATCAGCTGACTTGGGCTCACAGGAATTGGGCTGCGGAGCTGCAAAACTGCCATGTAGATGTTCAGGCTTGGGTTGGACCCCAAGCTCTGGGACCCCTTGAGGGAAGAAAGGCCCCAGAGACCAGGCTCCAGTGCAAGCCCAAGCCCAAACACCTACACCGCAATTTTACAATCAGTAGCCCAATCCCCATGAGCTCCAGTCAGCTGATGAGGACCAGCTGTGGGTGTTTGTATGCAGTGCAGACGTATCCTAAAGGAAGAGTCATTCAGTAATTCTGTGAAAGGTATCAAAAGTAAAGATATCAAATATTTTTTTCCAGTTTAAAAACTGAACATAGGCCATAGACAAGAATTATGAGAGTGACAGTAATATATTAAGGGCTGTTAGAGTGAAAATCAGAACAGAGCTGAAATTCCCTTTTTGGACTCAAAGGATATGTCTACACTGCAATGAAAAACCTGCAGCTGCCCATATCAGCTGACTCAGTCTTGTGCAGCTCAGGCTAAGAGGCTGTTTAATTGCAGTGTCAACGTTTGGGCTCGGGCTGGAACCCCGGATCTAAGAATCTGTAAGGTGGGAGGGTCCCACAGATTGGGCTACAGCGCAAGCCTGAACGTCTACACCACAGTAAAACAGCCCTTTAGCCCAAGCCCCCCAAACCCAAGTCTGCTGGGGCAAGCCATTGGCCGATGTCTTCTAATTGCAATGTAGACTTATCCACAATCACATTAAAAAACCAGTGCTTATTCCCACCTGACCTACATCAAGTATCTGGGGAATGGAATTATCTTATCATGATCTCTTATACACACACACACACAATTATCATGATCTCTTATACACACACACACACAAAATTTTGTGTATATGTTACATACAAAAACTTCTTTAAAAGAACATTAAGACTGCAAAATTAACCACTCAAAAGTTAGGAAATGTCAGAATTAAAGTTGTCCATGAAACCTTAATTTAGCTCCCTTGTGCGTGTGTGCTTTATGATACACTCTTTATTTCCATGATCACATACTATCGTTTGCACAGGACTCGTGCCTCATTCTTCAGTTCCCTAGTTTTTAAAAAAATCAAACTGAAAAAACAGAAATTCCATCATGTGGAATTATATGGACTCTCACATAGTTCCACTGGGTTAGAAACTTTAAATCCAAAGGATAGACCTCTGTCACTTGAGCTAACTGATAGCAGTAGTAGGTTGTCATCCTCAACATGAGTGAGCCTCTTGAAGGAGATGAGGCACACACTTTGACAATGAGTTTCATAACTATTTGCTGACAGCAGAGGAATGTTGAGACTCAAAAATCCTGGGTTCTATTCCAGATTCTGGGGGGAGTTGTACATTAGTGGTTACAGATCCTCTTACTCCTGTCTCCACCCATCTCCCCAATCCTGACCTCTTCTGTTCTTGGCCCCTCTGGCCTGTTCTCATCCCAGTCCAGTCTAATATCCCCATCCCAGGCCCACACCCCACCCCACACTGGAATAGCTCCTCATCCTTATACATTCATGTCAGGTTGTTTCCTCCTTGCTGTCTGGGCACCAGCAGGAGGAACATTTGAAGCACAGGAGAGACAATTTCCCTGGCCCCAGTTCCTGTGTGCAGCAGCACAGTGACATGGGGCTGCTGGAAGTAGCAATTTCAGGGAAAGCCCTGATCAGCCCCAGCATCCCCAGAATGGTACATGCTCAGTACAGAAAGAAGGTTTGGAGAATTCACCTGCAAAATGCTAATAATGCACCTTGACCACTTTACCTGCATGCTGTCCAGTGATCCACCTCTGTCCTGGCTCCCAGCATTCTAAAGCTGTGAGCTGGAAACATCCATCGCTTAAAAAAAATCTACTTGCCAGACAAATGTTTTCTCCTTTCTCACCCAAATGTGGAATTTTACTCACCTAAAACTACGTTGTTCTGAGGCCCAATATTCACTCCTGAACTAGCTAAAAATTTTGTATCTCAGGATTATAAATAGGAGCTTGTTACCATTAGCAAAGAACATTTCTAGTTTACATGCAACCACTGGCTATTAGCCCTAGAAAATCTCAGGACACATGACTTTTTAAAATGGCATCTTTATGAAGGGAAAATATATTTTACATAATGTTTAGAGGTTTTAAAATGTCCTAATTATATTTTTTCCTCTACCCTCAAAGACAACCTTTCTGCATCCAGTTTTCCATTTAATATGGGGTAAAAATAGGACATTTCATATTATCTCAGGGTGGTAATGCCTGAAAGAATTATCAGGATAAAACTGTTTGGGGAACTGGAGCATAAACTAAGTGACAACTAGTTCCGGTTTCTGACTGCAAGGCCATCAAATAATGCAGTGTTTGCAGCCTAAATCTTGCAGAAGTAGTATAGGGGAAAGCACGAGGAACTGCATTATTGTTTGTAGATTTAGAGATGGCTTATGACAGAGTTCCTAGAGAAATACGATGGTGGTACTTATGGTTGTGAAATCTGCCAGAGACACATGTTCAGACTATCAGCTGTGTGCTAAAAAAAATTCAAAATGTGCCGCTCCGCTCAGCGTCTTGCAGCCTGCACTAGCACTCCCACCAGCAGGGGGCTTGTGAGTACCGTGGGGCGCAGAAGAGTGGGTCTGTGGATAGGTTTGTGTGGGGTGGGCTCTGGGCAGTGAGCGGTGCTGGGAACTAGTGGTTTGCCAGGGTCCTGCAGCACCCCAAGGTTTTAAGTGGGGCTCCACTCCTGGACCCATGCCTCAGGTCCTGGCTGCTGGCCCGCACCGGGAGCTCCACTTTTGGCCTGGTGCCGGTGGTCTGGCTACCCATCCATGTGCTTCAGCACTCAGGTCCTGTCTGCCCAGCCCCGCATGGAAGAGTCTGGATCCTGCTACTGCCCTGCCATGCACAGCAGGGTCCAGGTCTGCCTTCTGCCCATCCCTGCACAGCGGGGTCCCACAGTCCGGACCAGCCGCCTGCTGTCTGGCCTGTGCCCAGGGCTCCGCTCCTGGCCCCGCTCTGGGTGGGGGCGCTGGGCATAGGGGACTGCGGGCATTTTGGGGGGGGCACTCTGGTTTTCAACCTGCAGCCCATGTAACACATTGTGCGCTGCACAAATATAAACAGGTTCAGAATCACTGGTCTATGCTAAGGATCAGTTAAAACTCATTCCTATTTGTGATTGTAATGGACACCTGGACACAAGCAATTAAGGGAGAGGCTCCATAGAAGCATGCTTTTCACTGCTGACATGATGCTGTGCTGCACAGATAAATACAAACTGGAAAGGGATCTAGAATGTTGGAGGGCTGCATTAGAAGAAAACGGTTTATGTAACAGCCTATATATAATGCTTCATAGAGGGGAATAATGAGATGCCAGTAAAACTAGATGTATACAGTTAAAGTCTGTGCAACAATTCAAATACCTGAGTTCAACACTGAGCTATGATGGGAATGTGGATGTTAGGAGCCACATGAAGTGCACTGGGTTCAAATGAATGGAGTTGATGGACATTCTCTGCTATAAGAATATGCCAAGGAAACTAAATAGAAAAGTGTATATGCCCATGATTAGGCCAGGTATGATGGGTTAGAATGCTCACCTTTGAGAAAGAGCGAACAATTACTTGACACTGCCAAAATGAGAATGCTCAGGTGGACGCTGGGTGAGATGAGAGCTATTAGGCTATGCAATGAAATTGTATGAGCTGTGATGCAGGTGGCGTCCATCATGGAAAAGCTGAGGGAGCATTGACTGAGATGGCCAGATCATGAGAGATGATGAGATGCAGAATAGGCTGGCCAAATAGTACAGGGAGTGGTTTGAGATGTTACAAGAGGATATGAAGAAGGTTGGCTTCAGCTTGGAAGATGTGCTTTACAAGAGCACTTGGAATTGAAGAACAAGGGCTGCTGACACCAGTTGACAAGATAAGGCAAAGACGAAGAAGAACAGAATATCTGACAGTTGGTGTATGTGTGTGTGTGGCAGGTGGGATACTGCATAAAGCTTTTGTTGACACTTGTTGAGCAGTGGTAGATTAGGCACTGGGCCCATGGGGCCCGTGCCTTGGGGTCCCAGTCAATTGGGGGGGCCCTGGCTTCTGCTGCCCAGTGAGTGGGGCAGGGGAAGCTCTCCCAGTGACCCCAATGCCATCCCAGGCAAAAGCTGTGAGGTGGGGGAAGCCCCCCAGCAACCCACCCAACCCTGTCCCTGGCAGAAGCCGCGGGATGGCAGGGGAAGCCCCTGCACCCAATTCTACTCTTCAGCAGAAGCACTGGGTGGGCAGGGCAGAAGAAGCCCCAGCACCCCAATCCTGGTCCCCTGCAAAAGCGCTGGGGGTGGCAGGAGAAGCCCCAGCACCTGAACCCCCACTGTAACTCTGGAACTGGAGGAGCTCTCCCTCTCTGCTGTGGCCTTGGGGCCATGGTGTGGGGACAAAGCTTCCCCGGTCTTGGGGGGGGGGGGTGGAATGGGGGAGACCCTGGGTGGAACAGGGCCAGGGCCCTAAGGAAGGGGCAGAAAGGGGTGGGGCTGTGGGCGGGACCGCAGGTGGAAGGGCTGGGGTGGGGCCTCCCACTTTCTCTGGCCCAGGGCCCCAGGAAACCTTAATCTGCCTTTGTTGTTAAGATAATTGGCATCATTTATTGTACTTCATCCCTTGTGAGAATACAGCCATTGGAAAGGCCTGACAATAAAACCTTCATAGCACATCGCACAATCATGTATACTCTCTTTAGACACATATACATAGGAGAGAGAGAGAATATAACTGTTTGCAGATTTTCTTTTCTTCCCTGTTCAGTCTCATCCTTGGTGCGGCACTGTATGTCAGAAAGGAAAATGTCCAATCAGGGAAGTTGGCTGAATTCAGTGTTACGAAGGTGAGGGACTCAGTGTTCTGACTGAGGATGCACCATGGATACATCTGCTGAATCATTGCTGGGATTTCAGGTTTTCTGCTCGAGAGCACTATCAGACCAAGCTGAGTATAGCTGAATTTTCAGTTCCTAGTGCACTCAGGCCCAGACCCACAAAGAGTCTTAGGTGCTGCGATGCTGAGCATTGCAACACATAACTTTTAACTGCCTAGAAAATCACAGGAACAATGCTGCTATCCACAAAGCCTGAGTTAGCCACTTAGGTTACCTATACGATGAATAGGGAAAGAGGTGCTTAGAATCCCATCTATAGATGCCAGCACACTGGGCAGTGAGTTTCCTAAGCCAGCCAAATGGAAATGATGAGAGAGATGTGTTCTAAGTCCCAGCCCTCTCTTGGAGATGGGCATCTAAGTCCAGGTTGCTAGGCGGTGCCTCTCTCTGCTTGTGTTCTATAACTGGTAGCCCCTCTACTGGAGTCAGGCAGCTTAAGACCCTAAATTGTTTCTTGTGAGAATGAGTAGTGTGCCTGGCTCATTTCACAAACAGCAGGAGGAGTAGGAAGCAGAGCCCACCTTGTAACTTTTAGCCTAATGGTTAGAGTGCTTGTCTAGGATGTGGGAGACCCAGGTCTAATTCCCCTCTCTGCCTGGTGGGGAGAAAGGATTATGAAGAAGGGCCTCCCACACTTCTCAGGACAGTACTCTGGCCACTGAGCTATGAGATGATGTGCAGCTCCCTCAATCTTGCTTGTGGAAGCTGTTCGATGTGTAAATAGTGAAAGAGTCATTGGAGCAGGGGGACTGGACACTGGGTCGCCAATGTGGATGCCCTCACCACCATGCTAGTCATTCCCTTTTGCGCTCTCTCCCTGTGGTCTAGTGATTCTTTGAGAACTTATCCAAAGTGGAATAGCTTCAGCAGAGAGACTGAAGGACCCCCACAACAGATTATCCCATAGCTCCATGGTTAGAGCACTGTTCTCAAAGATGTGTGTGACTCCTCCAGAAATCTTTTTCCTCCCCTCAAGCAGAGCAGGGAATTGAACCTGGGGCTCCCATATCTCAGCTGAGTGCTCTAACCACTGGACTAAAAGCAATAAAGTGGGCACCATCTGCTCCTCTGCTAGCCAGGAATGGGACCTAATCTTGTAAGTGGCCTCTGAGCACACCTACCAAATCAGCATCCCTCTCCCCTCCAGATAGACATTTACCCACCTGTCTTCCCCCAGTTCTTGGATCACCCTGGGGATTAGGGAGAAGATAAATCTCTAGATACCTAGATTGAGGCAGCAGTCCATGTGCCCAGAGCCAGAAACTTAGGGAACTTCTAACCTGAAAACTTAGGCTCTGAGAGTTTAGATCACTACAGGGTTAGGTAGGAGTTTTCTGGATCACAGTGGAATCTAAAACTTGGACTTATGCACCTAAACCTCAGCCTTGTCTACACTAAAAGGAAAAATCGATCTAAGCTATGTAATTTGACTTACATGAGTAGCGTAGCTCAAATTGACATAGCTTAGATCTACTTACCACGGGGTCCACACTACATGACTCTTCTCGATCAGGTGGAGGAGTCGACGGGAGAGCGACTGGAGGTAGATTTAGAGGGTCTTCACTAGACACGCTAAATCGACCACTGATGCATCGATCATCACAACGTAGATCCTCCAGTAAGTGTAGATATGCCCTTAGGCACCTAAACGGGCATTTAGGAGTCTAAATACCTGTGTGGATCTGAGACATATTGACTTCTTCTCACTACCAACGTCATAACTGCTTCACTATCAAGACTTATCATTCTTATAAGTATTTTCCATTATAGTTGGGGGGCCTAATTCTTCTCACTCATCTAGGTGTAAGTCAGGACTGATTCCACTGAAGTCAGTGGAGTTACATTAGCGTAGATCCATTACTTTCCCTCAATGGCTGATCTACAGAGTTTTTATATCAATCTAACTAAATATACCAGTGCAAGATTAACTTTGTTAAACAATGTGTATGTGGCTACATGAAAGGCTTAACTAAATGTAGTTTTAACCTGAGTTTAATTTAGTTAAATTAATATTTAATGTATTAAATCAGTAAGAAAAATATGTACAAGATGTCATCCTTGGATATTCATGGAGTATAGAGGCAATTTTCTGAAATTAGACTAGCATATAGTTTCTTGATCATTATTTTAAAATATCTGCAAAACTCCTGGTTTCTTGTATTCACAGCATATGTACAATTGGCTGGTTTATCAGTGTCATTCTTTCTGGAAATAATTGTCCTTGAACATGTCTGCCTGAAGTCTGACTTACCCGTATGTTTGTTTAAAAACCTAGTGCAGAAAAAAGTGTTGCATAAATCTATTTATACGAACAATACTAAAAATAATATATGTTGAAGTTATTTCCATCTCCCTTGCTATTTATAGGTTAGATCCTGATATTTATATGCTGGCATAATGCCTATTAAGGTTAATGGGAGTTTTGCCAGAATAAGAAGTGCTTAAAGATAAAAATTCAACATATTCTGATAAATCTGAATATAGCAGTGTCTTCTATTTCAGTCTAGTCTATATCATTTTAATTGAAATAATTATTATCCCAGATATTCAACTGCATATGACAGCTCTTAACATGTTAGTAACATTGGAATAATATGCTGTTAATTGTAACCATCTTTTATCTTCAAGCCCTTCCATAGGTTCTTTTCTTCTTATTATTCAAAATGCTGGGGTTCCTTACTAATCAAAAGGCAATTCATTATTACTAGTGATAGAGAAACATAATAACATCTGCCAAGAGATCAATATAGAGGATGGAAACTATTTGTATTACAAACTCTTTGGTGCTTGCAGCTTGATTGAATTAAAATGATAAAAATTGGCACTGATTGAATGAATTAAATGGACATTACTGTCTTCATGTACAAATCGGCCTATAATACTTATGTTTGCGTGCACACAAACATAGGTACTACTTAACTACAGTACAAAGCTATGTAAATGAAACTACTAACACTGAGAGGAAGTTAACAGTTGTTGTCTGAGGTGATTCAGAAAAGAGATGATTGGGCTGTGAGATCTTATCTGTGAACAACTGTCTTGATGTGGAAGTTAATTGCTTGGATGGAAACTACCTTTTCAGACTCTCTCAGGGCTTTGCGTTTATCTCTGCTAACTCCTCCTTGCAGAGTCCAGGAGGATTCAATCAGACTTGTTGCAGCTCGGGATGCAGTGAGGCTGAGACCCTGTAAATCTAGGAGAGCAGAAGCATTTGGGGTCTTGAACTTTATCAGGTTTGAATGTGTGATTGTGAAAGTAAAGAGCAGAAAAACGACAGCACTCAGTAAATCAAACCAAAAGAAAATCAATGCTGTCAAAAGCAGGAGAAAAACAGACTCAGGCAAAAGCACAGTTTACAAAGCAAAGGCGTGAGACTTATTTTTAATCTCTCTCAGGATCCCTGTGCCTCCTAGAAAGCAGTGTCTCTGCACCCTTTTTGTTGCTACTCAGATTCTTGCAACTTGCTAAATGGCCTGTATTTCTGGAGTTGGGAAAAAATAAAAGAATATAGACTTGATTTGCCGTTCCACTCTATCAGGTGTATGCCAATTCAGTGGCATCCTGCCAGCACAATAACTGGTGTAAAAGAGCAGTGACTCAGGTCCCAAGATTTTAATCACTTGGTGCCCAGATCCTCAGCTACTGGAAAGGCATGAGACTCCACAGTTTTCTATGTATATTTCTTTACCAGTGTCCTGCTCCCAGTTGGTCTTAATCTATTTCCATTCAAGGATAGTGGCAATATAAGAATTTTATCCAGATCAGATAGAGAGGTCCCACTAGAAATATATCAAACTGATGGGGAATAAACTAAATTGTGTTATTTTTTATACCATCTTTAATAAAAAAAAAAGTTTTAACTGTGTATGCATGCAAATAAATAGAGCTGGTCAAACTGTTTGCTATGAATAATTATTCTTTACAAATTGAGTCCCTTGTTTTGTTAGTGAATCATTAGTGAATCAATCCTGATTTTCCTCAAATGCATTCATTACTCATATGTATTTAGCGAATAGTCTGGGTGAATTGTTTTCGGTCCATAGTAGTTAGAAAACTGCTACTAACTCATTTGGTTGGGTGGCTCACCGAAGTCACACGGTATTGTTTTTACTCTGTGACCGGATGACTGGAACAGGAGGATAGTGTGCAACAAATAACACACTTCTGGTATTAATTTATGATTAAGTTAATCAGATTCAAGATTTGCAAACATTTTGATATATACCCAGCAGTTGTACAAATACCCATGAATAACTAATAACATTGCCCACTTGATTTTATTTTTATTTACTTGTGTGTATTACAGAAATCCCCACATACCCCAATCAGAATCAAGGCCCTGCTCTGGGGGCTGTACAAAAACATAAGAAGCCACAGTCTGTGCCATAAAGAGTTTGCATTAACAGAATCATAGTGATCTGAACTCAGCACTCTTATTCACAAACATTTCTATATCATTGTATTTGACTATTGCTACAAATGAGGAAGATTTTGTAAATGGGTTACTAAAACAAGTAAAATACGTTAACTGGACCTAGTATATCAGTTAAACACAAAATCCCAATGTTTTTCCAGTATCACAGTTTAAATCAGTGATACAAATTAAATCTGGATTTCCCTGGGTTGGGCTCATAAAATAGGGTAACGAGATGGCACATTCAGTATTTCTTGGGTTAATTTCCAGGAACACAGAAGTATTTTATTAATGATGAACTTGTATTGTAGGGAAGGAAAGAGAAGAAAGTTTCACTACCCAATTCAAGAAGGATACAGCTGAATTTGTTTTAAAATTGAAGCCAGTCCAGTGAGATGAGCCACATTTTTCATAGTCTAATGTCCAGAAAGTCAAACCAGCGTATACACAATTTTAAATTGCAGCCTTTATAGGGATATTTTTTTTCTCTGCTCATGTCATAAAGACTTGACTTAATCTTCTTAATATATTTATGCATTGAATATATTATTCAGAGAAATTATAGGCATGTAATTAGAGCTTTGTTGTGAGATATTAGTCTGTCCACCAGATTCCCAGCCATGGTTGCCTGTGCATAATATCTGGATTTTTTTACATATAAGAGTTACTCTTTTCATGGCAATGAGAGGTAAGGGTTATTAAGAGGTCCATATAATTTATTCTGAACCGTTAAATCTGGAGTCTCTAATATGTGATTTGAGTATTTTGGTTTTCCATGCCAGACTCAAAATGTCTTTCACTTACAGACCTGGTCAAAACTCAGAATTTCCATTGTGTAGGAAATTCCCATATTTTTAAATTTCATGTCATTCTAAATTGGAACAAAAAGTCATAATGTCCCAATTTCCTGCCAAACAAAATTTGCAATTTTTTTGTTTCTGTTCAATTAAAATGTTTTGTTTTAATAAAAATCTAAACATTTATTTTTGATTTTGACTTTTTAATTGTATAGTATATTTGATAATATAAAATACATTTATAATTGATAAGTTGTTTTGAAATGAATCATTGAAGTGTTTTATTCTGAAAATGTTGAAATAATGTTTCAGCATAATTTTGTGGAAATGGTTATGTCCCCGCTGGATCTTTAGATTTTGACAAATTGGCATTTTCCAATGGAAAAAAACATTTACACTGGAAAATGTTCAACCTGCTATACTAATTTATGATTTTTTCCTAGCAGAGAAATCGGAAATAAAAGCTCCTGCAATAATTCTTTAGCAGTTTCTACACAGAAACTATTTTTTCTTAGTGAGGTGCAATAATTACAGTAAATTGTTTCCACTTGTCCTGAAAATATTCCTTATTAGAAGTGTTTTTTTAAAAAAAGGGGGGGAAGGAATGATGTCTGCATGACCTTTTTGCTTGGAGAAAATTGTTAGTTTGGCAGTAAGGATAATTAAAGTCTGATTGGCATTTACTGTGTATTTGGTATCTGCTTCTATTACAAGAATAATAATCAGAGGTGTAAAGAACCTGTTTTAGAGAATGATTTGTGAGAATGAGGGAAGAATATAATCTCACTTTACTGGATGTAACACACTTTATAAGCTGATCATTTGGATAAGGATTGAAATGGGCTGTAATAGCTTTAGTATTTTATATGTCTTCGATATCACTACTGGGGCTTTTATCTAGTAATGTGATTAAGACTGAATTAAAATCTTCTCCACTAATAATTAATAAACAAGTTGTATGGGGAACTAAAAGAAATAAAATCCCTGTGGGATAAATCAGATGGTGAGGGCAAGTCACCATTTTCTGTTTTAATTGACAATAATACTACTGTGGAACTGTCTAATTGTGAGGTCATTTATTTCATAGAAGACTTTTTCTCTAATTTGAAGTTCATTGTAACTAGATTAGTGGTTTGTACATTGCAATGCAGTGAACCAGTTTGGGATATTCATTCTACTTCATTGCTAATGGAGTTTCATTAAATTTAAGGTCACTATGAGGCTGATCCAGCAGCATTGGAGTCAAATGGGAGTTTTGCCATTGACTTCTGTGAGTGTAGGATTGGGCCCTATGAGATGGTTCTTCTCTGTTTTACAGATAGAAACACACCACTGGACTGTACCAAAGTGAACTACTGGCCAGTGTTCCAATGACCTGGAATCAATGGAAGTTTTGGATGCGCAAGGAAGAATGAAAGAAAGGATTGTCCAGTGGATAGAGCCTTTGGCTGGGGAGACCAACATACAATTCCTTGCTCTGTCTGTCACAGACTTCCTGTATAAACTTGGGTAAATCACTTAGTCTCTGTGCTTCAGTTCCCCATTTAAAACTGGGGATAATAGGGAAGAGCCATCTCAGGGCGTTGTGAGAATAAATACATTAAAGACCATGAGGTACCCAGATACTAATTACCAAATGGGTGCCTTAGATTGAAGAAATTCAGAATTAGACCTTGAAGGAGCTAAGCATATTTTTACCCCACCAAGAACCGAGTGCCAGAATTTTCCCCTTCTGCATATAAAATTTGTGGAAGGTAGCAGATACATGCAAGCAGAAAGTCCATGAACACAAAGAGGTAAATATGAAATTTAGAAAAAAACCAAAGCTCCCACCACCAAAATACCAACAAAATAGTATGTGTTAACTATTCATGAGACAAAACCAGAAGTAATAACAATCCACCACACATTATTAATAGAGATCACAGGACAATAGACTTTCTAGTTTCAAGGTATGCTGCTATTAGACTCAGTGAAGAATAATACATAGTCCCAGGCAGCAAGATAAACTATCTTACTTGTTCACTTGAACAAGAAAATATCATGCAAAAATGAAATGATGCTAAATTTAAAATCACAGAAGAATGAAAAGTTAATTTAAGGGTCTTTCAAACATTTAGATCTGTTCTGCAATGGTCATTCCACTTCTACCACATACAGTGCTCTGTTCCTCATCTCTGACAACCTACATTTCAGAAGCTGCTTCTAGCACTGCAGATAACCAAGGAGTATATCAGACTATCAGTATTAATATTTATGCAGAAGTCACTGAAGTCACCGATGGCACAACTGGACCATATGGGAGTGGGATGAAAATCATAAAAGGCAGGGGAGGGGAATGAGCTGTGTCTGTACAGGTGTCCAGTGTTGTGTAGCCTTAATCCCCTCCTACCTTGGGAGATATTTCTCTCTGAGTTGATGATACAATAAGCCATGTCTCTGCAGAAACACAAAGATCAGGACACTAGTCCCCTCCCTCCATTAGAGCCTGCTCTTAACACTATTTAAGTCCGTGGCAAAATTCTAATTAACTTCAGCGCTAGTAGTATCAGGTATTAGCATTTTGCATTAGCACTAGCCTTAGCTAATTTGCATTAGTCCTCTTTTGTAACTGAAATTGCCATTGGAAAAAGGCTTTTGTTTTCTCAGCACTATCACAGCAAGCAAAAGAGTCTCATTTTATCTTCATCTCAATAAGGGTAGAAAATTTGTCTTCGGAAGGTTTTGGAATGAGGGATCAGGAAGCCATGGCTGAGCATGTTGCATTGAGGGAGAGGTGTACTGCTGGGACTTGACTTGAACATTGCTAATCCCTGCTGGCTCCAAGGGGCTGAAAGATTATATTTAGGTGTGTATCACTCTGCAGAGCAGTGGAGTGCCTGTGGCCATGAAGCTGAGGCTCTCACCAGGGTCTTTGGGAAGATTTACCCACACTTCCCTGTAAATTAGATTTCTATTTTAGGACTCATCAGGGCTCATCATTTCCTATGCATTATGGCCTTGATTCAGAAAAATACTTTAAGCACATCTTAAACTTTAAACAGGTGTCTGGTCACTTCAGTGGATCTATTCATCTGCACATGTTTCAGTGCTTTGCTGAATCTGGGCCTATGCGCATCCCTGAAGTGTTGCTCTGTAATGAGCACAGATGTTTTTGTTGCTGTGTGATGTGTGTAGTTTGGGTTCCCCAAGCGGAACGTGCAAGGGCCACGTGGTTGGGGAAATGTGCCTTAGCTAGAAGAAATTCAGGATTCAGGATCTCAAAGGAGCTAACCATATAAAAATAAAGGTTTACAAAATAAGCCTGCTGGAATATAAGAGAAATCTATGGTCAAAGGGAGGACAACACTGAAGGAGACTCCAGGGAAAGCAGATCTGCAAGTGACTGCTCTATCTTGAGCAGGAGGCCCAGCCAAGAGAGAGCCAGTGAAGAAACCAGTCTGGGAGTATATAGGAAGAGGCTGTGGGACAGGAAGACAGGGAAATTTAGGGTTTCTCAGGATGGGAGCCCATAGTAGAGGGTGGGTGTGTTCCTCCTGTCCTGTCACCCTGTGAGGAAGTATGAAAGGGGTGGATTAAAGTAGGGGAAAGGCTGAAGACAAGGTGAAAAGGGCAGATCTTCAGAGGGAGGACTGTATCTAGTGGAAGAGTCTGAGTGGAAGATTTGGTTTTAGGTTTACATTGGACTTTGTGTTGAACTCTGGAAGTGGTGGACTTTGGGACTTAGCCGGAGGGCTAGGTCACTGCAGAGACTTGCCAGGGTTGGGAACTGGTGAATAGATGACATTAAGGGGAAGCTTAGATAGATGCAGGGTCTCATGCCAAATTTGGGAGAGACCCTATTACAGTCTTACTGAGATCCATATGACAGCCTGCAGAGTAAAGTACAAGGATGCCAGAATCAGGTCTCACATTTCATAAGGCACCTATGACTGTGGTTTCTAAGTGCTGGAGGAATGAAAGCAGCAGACAAATGGAACATAACCCCTTTATTTGCATTGACTGCCATGGGGGAAGGACTAGTCCCTTACATGTTCCAAAATGTGGAGAGTTTATGCTTTTGTTGCAATTTTATCCCCCACAAAGGCAAAGCTGTACCAATATTTCATACAACTGATTTGAGAAAAGAAGACTGGATTGTAGTTTCTATCTTGACTGTGTAAAAAATAAACTGTCATAAAATAAAAAAAAAAACACTGCTTTGGAAACTGACATAGTCAATCATTTTGACAGGAGATTTTGAAATAGGGCATTAGGTAGTAATGCTAACATCATAATAACTTTTAAAAAGTTGTGCCCAGAAGAGGAAAAACTGAGGAGGAAAACTACCAAACTAAGACAATGATTTTTAAAGCTGTGTGACTGTGCTGCAATCATTGTTGGATCAATCAAGGGCTGGCCTTGCATTCCTTGGGCTTGATTCAGCACTTCTAACACACTCCTGATTTAGCAAAAGTCCCTTGATTTCAGTGTGATTGGTGGCTGTGTGAGAGCTGCTAGAAGTAACGTCTAGATGCAACTCCCACCATTTTAATGGACTGTTTTATTTAAAGTCCCAGCTCCTGGAGCCAGGTGATAATATGAGAATCTCAACTTAAAAAAAAAAAGTTTCTTGCCCTCATGGTTACGGAGAAAAGCTTGAAAAGTGACCGGCAGGCAGCCGAAAGGCTCAGAAACCAGAAGGCAAAGAAAAAGAACCCAACATTTATTACTGAAAAAAAAATCTTATTTAAAAAACCCTCCAGAATTCTCTTTCCCATCGAAACACCTCCAGCCTTTAAAAGACAAGTGAGCCAGGAGTTTCCATGAAGAAAAAAATCTCGCTGGCCTAACACAGCTGATTGGTTTCTGTAAACCGGTGGATTGTTTGTGTAGCTCCGGCTGAAAAGTCTCTGTGGAAATCACCCAAAAGCACAGCCCCGGCGAGTCCCAGGGCAGAGCCAGGCCACCGGCTGCTGTGGGGAACCACCTCCTGTCCAATGTGACTCGCCGACGAGCACAATAGGAACCCGCTGAGCAGCTCGCCTAAGGTCAGCGTTTGATCTGGATTTCATGGCTGCAGCCAAAACGGCCAGACACAGCCCCAGGCACCGAAAGAACGGAGCCGAGCTTGCAACCAAACCCTCTCTCCTTTCAAACCTCGCCCTGAAGCGTGGCTAGTCATCCAAGGGGCTTTTCTCCCGACCTGGGTGAGGGTCAGGATACCATGTTCCCCTCGCTCAAGGTGGTGGTGACACACCTGCGGGTTTCTCACCCTCTGCAGTATATTCCGAAGCCCTCACGTCCTTTCCCGAGCTCTGACGCCCAGCCTCCGCATCCCTGCAGCAACTCGCTGCACATATTGGAATATAAAAGCGGGGGGAACACTCTCACTCCTATAAATGTCACCCAATGGGGTCAACCCTTGGGATATAGACTGAGAAACCTTTGTCTTTCCAGGTGCTCATGAGGGGAGGTAGGAATCATAGGAGAAGGCGACCAGGGTCAAATCCTGCTTAGCACCTGCTCCTCTCAAGTCCGGCCAAGCAAAACTTGGTTTCTAGTAGCTTATTCGGTCTGACTGTAACCGAGTTAAATGTCGCACTGTAGGAAGAACAACATCGATAGTTTTTGGTTTTTTAAGGATTTTTACCTTCTCGCAGTATGGTGTGTGTGTGTGTGTGTCTCCCTAGCTTAGAGTTTAGACTAGATTAGGTTTTAACTCTACGTATTAAATAGAAGGATTTTTAAAGGGAAGGAGGACTCGAAGGAGCCTACCAAATAGGCTGAAAATCCACTGCGTTTTCGTGTCACCCCCAATCCATCGGTCTGGTGTAATGTCACAGTTGTTTGAGAGTGGAAATACTTCCTATCATTGGCTGGCCTTGATAACATATTTTAAAGGAGCTTGGATAAGAGACATGGGGGGTGGGGGGAATTGCACAGCAGGTAGCCTTTAATAACTCCTCTGCTTATCAGCCTGGCCTAAATTTACCAGCAAGTTTTAAAGTACATTAAGTTACATAAACATGGCACGGAAAAGAATGCATTTCATCCTTTGATAGCAACCAAAGTGACCTTTACTGTATCTCACCTAGAGCCCGATTTAATTAATGCACATTCCGACACTCAACAACATTGGGAGAACCTGTGCTTGCTCGCTTTAAACGTGGGCTTTGTGCTAATGGGCAGTACAGTAAATTGGCTATGTCTGCTTATTTCATAAAACAAATGGCAATGGAATCCCTCGGCTTAGCCATAAATGCTACATGGGAGAACGTTCAGAACACATTTCCGGTGACTGGGGATATTTAGTATCAAGGAAAATTTCCAAAGGGTTACAGATGATCTGTGCTGAACAGAAGAGCCGACATTTATAACACTAAATCCAGTGTTTGTGAGAAATAAGTCGAAAGTTGGCAATAAAGGTTAACAATTGGATATGAAAACAAGCTTGTGAAACTCTGCGAAGGATAGCTGCATAAATTAAAGGGAGCTGCAGTCAAGGAAGAGGGCGTACATTTCTCAAACACTAATATATTTGTTATACTCTTCAGAGCTGTATTTTAGTACTCTCGCTCTTTTTTTTTCAAAGCCACTTGTGTAACCCACGGCTTTGCCAAAAGAGACTACAGGGGGTCTGAACTTGTGTATTATTGTTCACTAATCCTCTTTTCCACTGGAGCTTTCACAACCCACAAACTGAAGCGAATTATCACTTAAGAAAACAATCTCTCCCCCCTCCCTAAATTAACTGTAGTTAATGAGTGAATTAAAATTGAGATGGATGTAATCCAGCCAAAATAAACTACGCGCCTCCACAGAGAGCGCTGCGGAAGAGAGAAGCCAGCCTCCGCCTGCAGTGCTGTGTTAAAGAAACCCACACAACGAGGGACTCTTTCCTTCATCCAGGCTTCATCGGCCACAGAGCGTTTCTTGAGCATTATGATTTGATTGATCGAAATAAGCCGGAACAATCTAATGGCCGATATATTGGAATGGCTACAGTGATGGCTATTCTATGTCTATTTCAGCAACTCTTCCCCTTCTCAGCCATCCCAAGATTATTAGCAGGGGCTGCTCCCCGCCCAGCCTCATTTCAATCCAGTTATTCGTTCCGTCAGATGGAGGTAAAACATGCAGAAGAGGACCAGAGCTGAACACAGCTAGGAACGGTTTAAAGCCCGGGAGAAAACTTGCTATTTTCGCTGCTGGGTGAAAGTCCGTCAGAAGTGGGGTGCAGGGGAGGGGAGTGGCAATTAGAAATAAGCAATTTAAACCAACCTGCGGTTAGTGGTTTTGGAACAAAACTGAAACGAAAAAGGGGAGGGGGGAGGTGTAGGATAATTTCCACGTTGCCTCTGCCACAGTGCACAGGAGTTTCTTGTCGGAGTCTAACGGAGAAAATAAAATGAAATTTGTAGCCTGGCTGTAAAGTAAACAGACAGCTAATCAGTGATGAAAAAGTTTTGAAGTCTGGAGGGTAAATTGCAGGTCACCTTTGAGCCATTAGAGCCAGATCTCTGCCAGGCTAGAGTGTCTCTGCCCATGCCTCCCCTCTTCTCTCCAGCCGGAGTAGGAGAGGGATCATGGAGAAACACGCAACATTACAAGCCCTTAGTGACTCTTGCGTGCTGAGGAAGGCATTTTTTTGCCTTCGACTATTTCTTGCCTCACGAGAGGCGTGAGGATATAGAGCAGCACAATTATTTAGCAGGCACAACACCCATTTAAACAAGAAACTTGTTATAAAATTGATGAGGGACAGATCCGTGACGCATTCGTCGAAATTTCTCCATCAGTGAAAATCCGGTATCGTCACATTATATCAACCTGGATGCCTCTCAATAAACCGATGTAATACTTTCTGGTTTACTTTATCAAGGATCTACTGGAGAATATGAACGAAAAGTAATGTCTAAAACCGATTGGTTTCACCCACTTTAGCAGAAACATTTCCTGCTAATAACCATCACGGAACGAAATTACCTTTGTAATAAACCTTATGATAGTCTGCTTCGGTCTCTCACTTTAGCAAATCTAAACATTACTGAAAAGTATAATGGGTTACCGAAATAAAGTCAATTGGAAGACCTGCACTTGCATTCAAAAAAATGGACCGGTTTCCAGACCTCTCTGCCTATTAAATTGATTAACTTGCATCTCAGATTAGGGGGGGAAACCCCATATCATTTAAATCTGACACTTGGACATGACAAGCAATATTAGTCAGGCAAACATGAGCGGAAAGGAATCTCCCGCAATTCAGCAGAGAAATTGTTTTTCCGAAAACAGGCTCCTTTTCTCCACAATAAATCCTCCTTCCATATACACAGCAAAATAAAGCAACGCAGTGAAACTCAAAGCACTGAACGCGGGCTCCCAGCAAACTATTACACCCAATATTTTATCCCCAATCACGCAAACTGTTCGCTTCCCACTCACCTTGCCCGGAAAAAAACCCCCTCTACCCAAGATAAACACTCTCTATCGGCAAGTTTTTAAATTGCGTCTGTCGGAACGAATAGTTTCTGATGGCTACAGGGAGGGAGACATGCTTCATCTAGCCCCCTGCTACAGATGACTCTCTTTCTGTACAAACTGATGATGACAGATATCCAGCTGATAACCTCTGGGGAACGAAGTTATTTTAATTTCCAGTCACTTTCCTGCTAAGTACCGTATCAGTTTGTACACAGCTGAGATAAGAGAAAGAATAAGAAAGAAAGAAAGACTAAAAACGTAGCCATAATGGCTGGATTGGACGGAGCGGGTTCTCATAGCCTGCCTTTGACTTTACCTGAGCCCTACAACAAATCGAGGATAGCTTTGATTTTGCCAGAAAAACCCTGGGGACCTTTTGATGGCGAATCACCTGATTTCTGAATATGAATATAAGGTCAACAACGTGTGGCTCATACAAAAAGATACAGGGGCCGATTCGGTATGACCTAGGTGAAGCTCAGCCTATAGAAAGAAATAACATCATGGCCCTTGACTCTTTAAAAGTCATTTTCCGCAACCTGCGGGAAAAAATGATGGGACGGGAAATTCATCGGTGAAATGGGCTTTTAGTGAAAACAAAGCCTGACACCCCCGGGCCCCCAAACACACACACACTTAGTAAGGCAACTGCCATCTTTTCTGTAGATTTATACCTCCCTAAGGTATGTTCCACTCCACGCCTCCGATGAAGTAAGTGGGTTTTAGCCCACAAAAGCTTATGTCCAGATAAATTTGTTAGTCTGCAAGCTGCCCCAAAGACTCTTGTTTTTGCTGATGCAGACTAACAGGGCTACCTTTCCCAAACCTCTATTTCTGTTCAGAGAGAAGAGAGCGATGAATTGATACTTAACTGGACAGAATAATCTTTGGGGTGGGGGAATATAATTGGGCAAAGGGGTTGGATGGTGCCCCAGCTTGCATTCTATCAGCACGCAACTTTTGGATTAGTCATTGATCCCCTTTTGTAAGCATTTGCCTAACACTGATATCTTTGAAAATGGTTTCTGATCTCTATCTCCCCCCTCATTCAGCGCGCATCACATTGTGCCTGGTCTGCCTCTCACGCCAGCGCTGGGAGCAGCGGTGCGTCTGTCCTGTGACTAGCGCCGGGACTGGCACCCCTCCGGAGCTCAGTGTTTGTTTAGGGCTCACTGAATCCAATCAGGACTTGCTGGCTGCAGTTTTCCGGCAGGGCAGTGAGAGGCGCCTCCTCTCTCCTTTTTATAACATGAGCCGCTCGCAGTAGCCGCTGGACTCGAGTTTGCCGCTCTCCTCTCCCCTCGCTCACTGGATTAAAGCCTGCTGAGACCAAAGCAAGGAAGCCAATGCGAAGCAATCACGAGAGGTTTGCTTACTGGTTTTGTTTCTTCTTGCTCTTGTCTTGATTTCAAACATGATCCGGGCTAGATGAGGGTTCTGCTGGTGCCCGAGAAGTTGCTCTGGACAGACTTCTGCTCGCTTTGCCTGGAAGCCTTATCTACCCGCTCCTTATCTCCTAGTTATCTTGCAAAGGGAGAGACGTATTTTGTGCCTCTCTGCCAGGGGGGTTTGTGTGTTGGGATTGCTATTCATGTGGTTATCTTAAGAGCCCGGAGGTGGTTTGGGAAGCTCAGAGAAGGAAACTTGCGCGTCCACTTTTGTTGCTTGAGCGACTGACACTTCCCCCTTCTCCAAACTCTCTCTTTCGCTTTCTACCGCTCTCCTCCAAGGACTTGGCACCGGGCTGGGCTGGGGGTGTGTGTGGCCTGTTTAATACTGGCTGCTCCCGCTCGCGGTGTGATCTCTGCCGGGGGCCCCAGGTTGCCTGACGTGCCGCAGTTTGTGTTTGTTGATTGTGGATTGGTGCCATTTCCAAGGTGTGCTATTGTGGGGTTGGACTTGCAACTCCAGAGGCCCCGAGTAAGTGGCGCAGGCTGGCACCAGCTTCCTCCAAAAGGTACATGCCCCTCGCCCTTAGCAGATCGCCTCTCCTGGGTGGGCTTTGCACATCCCCCTCCCCGTCCCTTTTGCGACCTTTTGTCTGAAACAAACAAAACGGAGGGAAAGACACGGATTGATGCAACGCCGCGTGTCTGTTTCCCAAGAGCTAGAGAGAACCTGACCCATGCCATTGCTAATTGCTTTCCTCGTGGGAGGAATTCAGATGACTCATGCATCGGAAAATAAGGAAGGGGCGCGTGGGTAGCCCACAATAAACAGCGCTCGCCCCGTCCCCTTTCCCTCTCCTTTTCGATCTGCAACCCAAGATAAGGTGGGAAAGCTCAGCCTGGTGCCCTGCTCCCTGCCTACTCTACCTATTGCTGGGAGTAGCTGAGCTCAGGCCGCTAGCGCGCCATGCTACGAGGCTGCGAGGGTGTGGGGTGGGATGTGGGGTGTTAATGACCTTTGCTGGCTGATCCTTATTCTGCCCGGGAGCCAGACAACGCCGCAAGGCGACAGGAGCGATTAGAGGGTCCCCTCGGCTCCCAGCCACCCCCCCCAAGCGGGTCTCACAAAGAGGGATACGCTGGGGGCTGTTTGCTAACTGGATTTTTCTTCTCTTTTGTGCCCCCGCCCGCGCCTTCCCCTCCCTGTTTCCCCCCGCCCCCCAGAGGCTAGACGGGGACCTGGATGGCCCTGACTGACGGCGGCTGGTGCGTGGTGAAGCGGTGCGACGCGGACGCTGGCGACTCCTCCTGCCCCTTCCCCGCCAGGGAGCCGGGCCACTCTCCTCCTTCGCCAGCGTCTTCCTCCTGCTGCTCCCCGGGCGAGCGCGGCTCCTCCAAAACTCCGCAGCACGAGCCCGAAGGGACTCGGCCTCCTCCTCCCGCCGCCGCCGAGGGCAGGTCGCTGCTCGCCCCCTACGTGCACTTCGGAGCCCCCCACGCGCCCAGCCTGCCCAGCTGGGAGGACATCCTGCTCTTAACGGATTTAGACCAGACCAACAAGCTGTTCTGGTCCAGCCGCGGCTCCAAGCTGAGCCCCTTCGGCGCCGAGCAGCCCGAGGAGATGTACCAGACCCTGGCGATCTCGGCCAGCCAAGGGCCGCCAGCCCCTTACGATGGATCTGCCGGCAGCTTCATGCACTCCACCGCCAGCTCCCCGGTGTACGTGCCCACCACCCGCGTGGGCTCCATGCTGCCCAGCCTCCCCTACCTCCAGGGCAGCGGGGCCGCCCAGCCCAGCCACCCGGGCAGCAGTCATTCGGTGTGGCCCCAGCCGGCCTCGGAGAGCCCCTCGTACAGCAACGGCAGCGGCTCGCACCCCTCGGGCCGCTTCCCTTACTCCCCCAGCCCGCCCATGGCCAGCGGGGCCTCCCGAGAGCCGGGGGGCTACAGCAACAGCCTCAATGGCAGGGACCAGTACAGCCCGCTGGGCAGGCCTCTGAACGGATCTTATCCCGGCCACTACCCCTCCTATGTGGGACCCCAGCTCACCCCCGCCTGGCCCACGGGACCTTTTGAGAGCTCCATGCTGCACTGTCTGCAAAGCCGAGCCACCCCGATCCCGGTGCGGGCTCCCAGCGCAGGTAAGAGCTCCCAGGCCCCGCCGCGAGCTTGGCTCTGTGTGAAGGGCCGGCCAGGCTCTGGAGGGATACAGCAGGAACGAAATGACCCCCCCACGGGGGGTTCCTGCAAGGGGAGGGGAGCTGGGGCGGCATTTTCTGTGTGTGGCCAGCCTGTGTTTTGTGCTGCCAGGCTGGAGCTGTGGTTGTGGAGAGGGGAGGAAGTGACAGGGAAGCAGATGGCAGCGAAGTAGAATTATTAGTCCCTATTTGTTTATCCTTTGAGGAGGTGGATTGGAAGAGGTCGATGTCTTTGGAGAAAATTTTAAGATCCTGGGGTGTGTGGTTTGTTGTTGTTGTTTTTTAAGGGGAGGATAAAGGTGCCAGTAGAAGCCGTTTCATTAACATAAGCACATTCTTCGAATGAAGATGCATAACGTTTGGTAAATAGGAATCCTGAAAGGCCGCTAACCTTCAGGTATCTTTTGGAATAAGTTTTCTGTCCTGAACTGTGTGCAGGGACAGTGGTTTGGAAGGGATCAGTGGAAGTATTTTGAGACCCCTATTCTTTTGGTGTTTTTGAATGGTGTGGCTTTGGTAATAATAGCAGACAGGGGGCCGGTAATACAAACGTATCTTTTGGAATAGAATGCATCTGAAGTGAGTTTTTTTACTCACCAAAGTTTATGCCCAAATAAATCTGTTAGTCCTGAAGGTGCCACCGGACTTTTTGTTGGTTTTTTTTTTTTGAATAAAAGTTACTGCCTTTTTGTATTTTTTTTTAAATGGCATCAATTGGGAGTATTTCAATCGGCGTTTTAAGCCTGGTCTTTTTTTGAAAGAAAAGAGTTGGTTAATGTAAGTCACTTCCTGATGTCTCTTTATTGTATATTCGTGCTTCCCCTTATTAACATAATTCGATTAAGAAATAGTGGAAAATGCAGTGTAAATTACATCTTCTATTCGGAATAAACGATTCAGGCACATTACAGAGACTTGTTCAATGGATGTTTGTGATTTCCGAAGACAAATCCAAAGCCAGTTAGTGTTAGCAATTTTTAAATTAAAATCAATGGGAATTTCTGTTTTAAAACCGCTGGCACAGTCAGGCTCCCAGTGGCGGAATTTACTGATGTCAGCGTCTTTTTAGCAAAAGAAATTATATGTGTCATTAAATTAACTGTAGGGTTGAAGAGTGAGTTACTCTGCGATGATTTTTGGTTGTTGCAATCTCTTCAACTTCTTTCAGTCAGAATATAATTTTGCGCTTGCTTTTGCCTAACACAGTACTACTAGTAAATATTTTATGCACATGGATTGAGTATCATTTTCGTTCTAAACAACAGACGGTGCCACCTAAAGATCTTTCCCTCGTTCCATAAACAATCCTTCTCCAGGCCCCCAATGCAACCTATTTGATGTAGGCATTTTAAGTCCCACTCTCGTGTTTACTAACATGACACAGAGAATGAAGATGATTAATTTTTTTAGAGATAGCAGCGAAAGAGCAAAGCAAAGCAGAAAACCCTCCTCTCGTGCAACACGAACGTTGAGTGTCAGGACTTTAAAAGTTAAAGTGGAAAACACGAAGATAACCGGCCTGGATCAAATCCGCAAGGAAGCAGCCATATCATCTGCCTAAGGAGAGGTCTATGGGAATGGAAATTCTCACAGACAAGTGAGGGCGGAGGGAAAAAGGCTCATGGATAGGTTTGAAAAGGAAGGAAGGAATGGGTAATCCTGAACAGAAAGAGGTTAAGGAAGGGTTAGATCATTCTGCAAGGAAGGGAGAGGGGACACATTTCTGTCTCCGAATCACTGATTCTCCTTCGCAAATACCCTATGTACTTTCCTTATGTATTCTGCAAGACACCGATTTGATTTTTGGTTCGTTGACACACAGTGTTAAAACGATTAAATCGGTGGGATATCCCACCCTGCTCCCTACAACCTTGTCTTTGGAAAAGCGGTGATAATATTATATGAATTGTAATATGTTTAATCCCTGCCTTAAAACAGCCGGGAAAGTAGTTCCGCTAATTTCACTGGGTATAATTTAATGTTTCTAACTGTTCCCCCATAAACTTTCCCGAAGATGAATTTGTGACCTTGTGACCGAAAAGGTGTGGGCATGTGCAAGGTGTGTGTGTGTGTGGGGGGCATTAGCTGCTGGAGATACAGAGCCTTCAAAACAGGGTTAAGGTCTTACTGTAAAGGAAATAAGAGACTCTAGGCAAGATCCAGAATAGGAACAACCAAAGTGTGCGTGTGTATCCGAACTACAAAGTGCAGGTGTCCTGGCAGTCACCAAACCTCAAAATCTCTTCTCCCCTTCTCCCCATTCAGGTTTAGACTAAATTCAGAGTAGCATGTGAATGCAATCTGTTTATAATGGTTGTGAGCGAGGTGATATCTTTTATTGGACCCCTTCTGTTGGCGAGAGAGACAAACTTTCCCGCTTACACAGAGTTGTCCTTCAGGTCTCTAGGTAAGGACGAACTCTGTGTAAGCTCCAAAGCCCTGTCTCTCTCACCAACAGACTTGGCCCAATACAAGATATAACCTCACCCACCTTGTCTCTCTCCTGGGACCAACACAGCTACAACTATACTGCATATATTAGCGTGAGAAATATTATCGCAGCACAAAGGCCTTCTGTATGGTTTCCCCTTCAATTAGTTTATTTAAGAAGATGTCAAGGTGTAGCATATGCTTGATATAACATATTAAAATAGAAGTGAATCAACGGATTAGAGTGCTCCTCAGATTGAGGTTCTCTTATGCTAGGCTATCCCTTTAGTACAAATGTTCATTTATTAAGAGTTCTCTGTAAAGCATTCTTAGAGCTCCCTCCCGCAGCTTTAGCTTAGGAAACATCCCCATTGACTTGGGCCTATAGTATATTATAATAATTATGAGGTTTAATGTTCTGGGTGCTTGCTGTAATACAATCACTATATACCGATGGCAGAAACACAATTTACAATATCTATTATAGATTTATGTAGGTCTCCTAATATTTCCGTGAACGCTTTTATTCCCGGGTAGGAATTCAAAGGAAAGAAATCCGTCTGTTGTAGAGGAAAATAATAAGGGAGATTTGCACAAAGTTAAAAAATAAAACTTAAACCCCATAACCGATTCCATCACATCACTTCTGACTAATGATAAAAATAGTTTTCTGTTTCTGCAAGTTAGACTCCGGCATTTAAAATGGATCCAACCATAAACGTTTTATCAAATAAAAAGATCAGCACTCAAAACACATGCAGTGTGTGCAATCAAGCTCTTTTTTTAAATGTAAGGCAAAGGTATCCTGGAATTCTCATAACTTAATGGAATCAGAATTCTCATAAATAATGCAATGACAGAATTCTCATAACTTGTAAGAGTTTCTAAGCTTTTACTGAACAATTAAAGCTATATTCTTTTATTATAGTTATAAATATATCTAGCATGGATTAAGGAAAAACTATTCTAAAGGCTAGAGAAATATTACCTCCATAGAATTTCTTTTCATAGGTATGAAGGTAACTTTTTAAAGTAAACAGTTGGAAAAAATAACTGTTTAACTCCAGCGTCCTTGAAGCCTGAAGCATTTCACTGATTACAGTATTCAATGGCAGCTTTTAGTGCAAAGATTAATGAATCTTAGTGATGTGTTAAGAGTTACAAGCTGACAGTGTAATTTGCACTGTGGTCTCTGGACTCTGCCATGTTCTGATTTCATTTTAACTTGTAATTTTTGTAAATGAAGGGAGGAGAAAAAATTGGAGGGGGGGACAAGGGAGGCGGAAATACAATTTCTTTCTAGGCGAAGTACACTTAGTATAATCAAACAGTTATATTAAACGCTTATTTGACATTTACAAGATCTCTTTCACTTTAGGGAACACAAAGCTAATATGTGAAACATAAAAGGGTAACCTCATGAGGAACAAAGTCAGGTAGAACAGGGCATTAAAAGGGGCGAGAATCAATTGTGACTTCTGCAACAATGGCTTCCTCCTCTCTTAAACTAAGAAAGTGATGCAGAGGCAAAACATTTTAAATGATCTCTGTGCAATATATGTATGTACTTACATACTTACACACATATTTAATTGATCTTTATCTTTAAAATATGAAGAGATGAATCAGATAAAAGAAAGGGTTCCAGACCAGGAAATGTTTGGTTGTTATAGTTGGGATTTACTTATTCTTTGCCTAATATGTATATCTTTAGTAATTGTTTAGTAGTTAATAGAGCCCTGTGATAAAACGTTAGGTATTTTTCCACTTAGTATATTTATTAATAATTAGATTTAGTTTCTCCCAAACACATTAAGGTCAGATTTTTGTCTCTGCTCAAAGACTTTTTTGTATTGAAGTTTTAATAAGTCGCAAAGCATTTTTTGCCCAGTAAGAATCTAAAACGATCAAACTCTTTTGCTCAGTCGTGACTGAGAATTATTTGACAAAAATAACTTCACTTCTAATTTACTATAATTACACTTAGACTTCCAAGTGGACTTTGGAAGGTGGATATTTTGGCAACGAACATAATAATTTTGAACACGCGCTCCATAGTTATTCTGAGTAGAGATATCTCTGCCCAGTGTAAATGCCTTTTAATTTATTGCTTCTTTCTATACTATAAATAAATAATTTAAATAAATACCGCGAGCAATTCTGATTGAAAATAGATTCTGTTCAATACAGGCATACAAAAAGTTAGTAAAATTCTGAAATCCAAACAAGTCTGCCAAACTAAAGGAAAATTGGTAAATATCGCACTATGTGATTTTCAGTTTCAAATATACGCGATTGGATCTTTAACTGACCCAGCAGTCCTGTCCTTCGGTTTTCACCACGGCAAAATTCTCGTTGCGATCAAAATGAGAAGGATCGCGCCGTAGGGGGAAAAAAAAATCCCACTTTGTGGTTTAACACGGTTTTTTTAACTAGGAATTAAAGCGTTGTTCTTAGGTCTCTCTCTGTGTAGAGTTTTTGTCACGCTCTCTCACGAGAGGAACATTTGTATGAAGGCCCCTGTTCATTAAAAACATTATCAGGCGATGCTTTAAACAGCTGCAGAAGACAGCGCTGGCCGACATAGTGAGAGATTCAGAGTAGTGTCCCTGCGCTGTGTTATGACCGGAGGAGCTAAGGGCTGGAAACTGGGGAGTTCAGCCTGGCCTGGGGCTTTAAGATCGCAAGCAAGCCCCCGTGGACAGATGGTAAATGGGTCACTTTAGCTCGTCTGCCAAAGGCGCATTTTGCTGCGCCAGGAGATCCGTGACCTGAGCCTGTGCTAAGCTCCGAAGAGCAAATGACGAAGCAGGTTGGGGTGCGGTATCTCACGGCTTTGCACGACTTCACTTTAAAATGGCTCTGATGAGGATGAGTCAAAGGGAGGAAGCGGAGGGCAAAGCCCGCTGGGACTGGGCAAGTTTCCTGCTGCCGTCTTGTTGCGCAATGCCCCGAGCCCGCCCCGCAGAGCGAGCAATCTCTGCCCCCTGATTTCTGCGGCTCCTAAGCCCGCTCCTCCGCCCCCCCGTCTGACAGCACAGTGGGGGACGGTAGTATTGTTAACTCGCCTTCCTTTGGCTGTTTCCCCTCCTAGACCTGCTGGAAGATCTGTCCGAGAGCCGGGAATGTGTGAACTGCGGCTCCATTCAGACCCCTCTGTGGAGAAGGGACGGCACTGGCAACTATCTGTGCAACGCCTGCGGGCTGTACACCAAAATGAACGGCCTAAGCAGGCCCCTCATCAAACCCCAGAAGAGAGTGGTGAGTGAGTGAGTGAGCACCTCATTCCACATTCCAGCCCTCCCTCCCCCAAAACCGGAGTCACACCTTTTGAGTGTGAACGCTGCTGACTTCATAGGCCTTCAAATACCGACAACTGTTCCTAGGGCTTGAGACTGCAATCGTAGCTCCCACTATTTGCCCTTTAGCTCCCTCTGCCCACTCACACAGTCCCTGATCCTGCCATGAACCTAGGGCTCAGGCCTGTTCTCACTGAAATCCATAGCAAAACTCCCATTGACCTAACTATGCAGGGACAGGCCTTCAGTGCCCACCGCTTTCACTGGAGCCAGTGGGAGTCCCCTGTGCTTCAGCACCTTGTAAGCTCAGGCTCAGGGTGACTCTGTCCTGACAGGCAGAAAATTAGTTCAACACAGTGGAAAAGCCCCTTTAACTGAGTGAAGTTGCAGGCTAACCTGTGAAAAGATGCGTTAGCCTTAGCCGGTTGTGTTGTAACCTACGTTCCCCCTATGCAGCCTTCTTACTGACCTTCTGGTGCTTCTGTCCAGCATTGCTGCCTGGCTCATCTTTAGGTCATAATTATGTTGGAGCATAAACTGGGGAAATAAGAGTTCACCCTTCGGGTGTTTTTTTAAAATTGATAAACCCCCCTCAAAGAAGCAAAAAATTTAAAGATTTAAAAAAATACACACTGAAAATATTGGATGTTTCAGTTTTTTGCAGTGTTGAAAATTGTTTGTCCAGGGAGCTAGAAATTCCTAAAGACGTACCTTGTCTGTGAAAAGCTCATTTCTCTGGATCTGGGGGATTTTTTGTTTTTATAATTAAAGGAAAACCAATTGTTTAAACAAGATAAAAACCTTTTTTTTTTTTTGTTTTCCTGCTAAAAATGAACCATTATTTGTCAAAAATGCACATTGAAAACCCCAGCGAAACAAACACTACAGACCAGAACCCCAGTTTATAATTTGGCACTGGTACTGAAGAGAGAAGGAGAAAATGGAACAAGAAGGCACTGCAGACTGATTTTAATAAATCTGGATTGAGGACAGTAAAGAAAAAGAATTGTCCTTTTGATAATTGCCATTAGTGGGATAGTTATAATGAGTGATGTTGACCCAATTCAAACTGGTGCTTGGATCCCAGTGTCTTCGGTGTGACAAAAACTGATCAAGGTTCAAGACCCCTTCCATCACCCCAGCTGTTGCAGTTCCTTCATATTTCTACTGTATAAAAAGAAATGCCATTCTTTGTTAAACAACAATTCTATCACCATCCTCTACAACATTTTCTGTAACTGGAAAAAAAAACGCTTGACGAGTTTTTAAAAGCCACATTTTCTTCATCATGTCAACATTCATCTGATGAAGTGCCTTGAGCCAAAGAATTCATTAAAACCTAAAGTTAATTACTGTTGGATGCTCAATTTCTTAACTGGTTATTTAGCAAATTTCATTAAGTAAGGCTAATTAGCAGGAACAAATGCAGAACATGAGGTCAGATCTTCAGCTGCTGTAAACAATCATAGCTTTCAGGTTTCAGAGTAGCTTTCCTAACTTTAAGGCCATGGAACCAGATATACAGGAGCTGAGGATCTGGTTCATGGTGTCCCTGGTTTTTGTGTGTGTGTATAGAAAACAGTAAATTGCAGCAATTTCAATCTGACACCTCAATGAAACAAACGTTTTACAGTGTTCGATGAAAAATATAGTCATAATCTATTCCAAATAAAGACACCCAAATGAATATATATGATAGTATATTAATATATTTGGAAGTATATAACAAAAAATGGTTTGAAAGATGATAAGCATGTTTTGGTCCTTGTCCTACTGTTACTGAAGTCAGTGGTAAAATTCCTGCAGCAGGAAAGCCAAGATTTTATTTGTTGTAGTGCCAAAACTTTTTAAAAGTTAAATAGTTTTTTAGATAAATTAGATTTCACTACAACAGTGATGCAGAAAATGATAGAAACCAGAGAATATAAAATATATTGAGACTTATGCCAATTTTCATGCAAACAAAAATAAAAGAAAAACAAAAAAATTGTAATAAGATCCAACTATGTAAATTTTAGAAAATGCAGCATATACATTGCAGCCAAATTCTGTTCATGTTATACACACACACAAAACTCTATTGATTTCAATAGTAATTTTGCTTTAGGAAGGTAAGCACAATTTGGAAGCAGTGTGTGTCTTTCATTTTCTTTTATTAATTAATATGACCAATTCTCTTTCAGTACTAATTATTTGCTACAGTATTTTCAGTGTTGCCTTAAATTGGTACAGGCTGAAACCAGAACTTGTTGATTATCTTCAGTATGCAACCGGTAATGACTTTTAGATTCAAAGTTCACTATCAAAGCAATTATATTTAATTTATAATTCTCTTTACAACTGTGATGTAAAGTTACACCTCACTACTTAGTGACATAACTGGATAGAATTCAAGAGACCTGAAAAATGCTTATCATTCTGAAAACATTATTTTTTGCTTTCTGTGTGGCAGGTGTGGTATCAAAGGTCTCCAGATATTTTGAGCAAACGAACAGTGAATGATACAAATGGAAAGGGCGTATGCCCAATAAATTAGTTCTTGTTGTGGACTCTTTCTTTATGGTCATGATGGGCTGAATGCAGTGCATTGAACCTGACTGTTCCATGCAAATCTTTTCAGCCTGCAAACATAGGTAGTCCCTGATTTTTGGACATTGCAATACTTTGTAAAATAACAGATTTATGATGTAGCTTGAATTCCTTGCTTGTGATGAATGTGAAAGAGAGCGCTTGTTACAGGAACTTTTATAACCCATTCACCTTCATTTCACATGTTTATGGGGACTGGCTTCTCTTATGATATATAGTCTGCAGTCATAAAGCTCTTTGTTATATGGTTATTTCTGATATAAGGTTGCTTCATCTTGGCTCCAAACTCCACCGAAGAGTGTCATAAATGGCTTGTTTATAATATGGACCTTGCTGTCACACACCAATTTACTGACTTCCTAGAACATTCACACACAGAGAGTGAGCACGGTTGTATAAAGCATGTTCCTGAAGTATGTTGTTTTTCATTTGGTGATAAATATGTTTTTACAAAAATGACACTGTTTGTTGTACATATTAAGTCCCTTTGATATCTGTTCCATATTCCTTTTCCATGTCAAAACAAAAGTTTGCAGCTGTCAGCCCTTCAGGTGAAGTTCAGCTTGTGAAAATTGAGCTGTCTTTTTGCTTTAAACAGAATCCCTGCCATACTGGAATGTTCATTTTTCACTGCTGATGTAGGAAGATCATTAAAAGAAGCTGATGTTTCTCAAACCAATTTAAGGCAATGCTTAAAAAGTAGGCAATTTAAGGCAACACAAAGTGCTGTGTCAAAACCATTGCTTTACAGTAGCACATTATGAAAAGGGAGAGTGCTCTTGAGAGCTCCACGGAAGAGACTTATGTGCACTGCACAGTTTTCATTTTGATGGAAATCTGTTGAAAAACTTTGCAGCTGCCTTTCATATCCAACTTATCAGAGGAGGTGATGAGATCCTGTGCTCTGAACACACAATTGGTGATCAGAAACTCCAGAGTTCTAATTTTGCCTCTCCAGAATTGGAAAAATCACATTACCTGTTTGCATAAGTTTCCTTGTTTGTAAAATGAGGATAATCATACCCACATTTTTGGGGTGGGTGGAGGGCTTTATTAGATTAGGTTGTGAAGCAGCTTACAGAAGCTAAATGTTATGATATTGACTTTGTATTACACATAGCTTTTGGTAAGCCAGTTGCCAGTCTATTTCTCTCCAGCTGTTAAGTGGCAAAGCACGTTTGTTTGTATTTGTTTGTTTATTTTTTTTGTTTACTTGTGCTTCCCTCTAGCCTTCATCGAGACGGCTTGGTTTGTCTTGTGCCAACTGTCACACCACAACCACAACTCTGTGGCGTAGGAATGCAGAGGGCGAGCCAGTATGCAATGCCTGTGGCCTTTATATGAAACTTCATGGGGTAGGCAGCTATTTCAGTCCACGTTTGATTTCTGTTTAGTAAGAGTCCAATCCTCATATGGAACATCCATTGACTTCAGTGTGCTGAGTGCTAACAGGAGCAGGCTCCACGGCCTTGAGTCTACGCTCGTTGAAGTCACTGGCAAAACTCCCTTCGACTTTAATATTGCAGGATCAGAGCCTAAATGAGGCGATCTTAAAAATTCTGTAAATGTTTGTTAAATTGAAGAATAAGATAAAATTGATTCAGAATGTCATTTGTTAGTAAATTGTTGGCTATACTTTTTCAGCAAATGAAGAAAAATAATGTAAGAAAATAACTGTACTATGAATATAATGGAATCCATTTAGCACTAGACTCTGGGAAATCTTATGAGTAAAGTTATACACAGGTATAAGTGCTTGAAGGATTGGGGTTTTAGAATGTATCAATACTTTGTCCAGCATTTTAAAAAAAGAAATTAAATGATGGTTATAAAACATTATAATCACATCACTTACATGAATTGATTATATTTTCCAAAGCTTTTTTAAATTAGGTAAGTGATATTAATTTTGAATACATATTTTCTGTTTAAAACGTATGTTAATTGTGCCTTTAATAACTCAGACTTCAAAGCAGCTATTTACGCATTTTCTTGGTGTAAAGATAAGCTTGAATATGATGCATTAGTTCACATGGATAAATTCTTTAAAAGAATATATGTTATGTTTTAAAGACCCATTCTACAAGCACTTAGGTCAAGGCCTGTTCATGCACAATTGGAATCAATAGGAACAGGATCGGGCCCTTCATGTATATCTGTTTTCCAGTATCAGCCTCTAAATCCATAGGATCCAGTCCTGTTGTCCTTACCTAGGAAAATCTCTGGCTTGAGAGTTTTGCCTAAGTAAAAACTTCAGGCTTTTTGGAATCATGGCTAGAACACTGGAAAAAATAGTTACTTTTTTGGAGAGTAGAGTCTGTATAATCATAAAAATGCTTTAAAATAGTTGATTTCAATTGATTTAGTCGGTAGCACCATTTGATCTTATGGTAAAATTTCTGCGGAGTGTTGTACATGCAAATCTTTACGATCTGTGCTGATTCTCACCCCCAGGTTCCTCGGCCTCTTGCCATGAAAAAAGAAGGAATTCAAACTAGAAAGCGAAAACCAAAGAACATAAATAAGTCAAAGACGTGTTCTGGTAAATATTGTCAGACGGGGTATTTGGATGTGAGCAGTTTGTCATACTGGAAAATATTTGTTTCTAATCAGTTACTTCTGTTGCAGGTAACAATAATAGCGCAGTTCCTATGACTCCAACATCCACGTCTTCTACTAACTCAGATGATTGTAGTAAAAATGCTTCCCCTAGCACACAAACTGCAGCCTCGGGGGTAAGTGATAAAATAGGATCTTTATTTGTAAGCAAGCTGATCACTATACAGTCTGTTATCTCAGCTTTTATCTTATCTAGCAGTACAACAATCTAAACAAGCTTTTCAGTTTTGTTAGCTGATACAGGAGCAAGAATTTCTGAGGAAATTACATATAAATGTAAACAAAACGGCAAGCTGAAGTACTTTACAGACCTTTTAATTAAGATCTATATAAATTTTATGATTAAATCAACCGATGCTTAAACAAAAACATTTTGTTTTGAAGAGTTTAAATTGTTTTATCTGAAAACCATTTTTTTAGACATAATAGCAATGCACGGCATAGTGACAACATCAGTAACATTAGTGCACATAACACAAATTCCTTGAATGCTGGCCAGCGTGTGTGTATAATTCAAGGCACCACCCATCTCATCATTTTCAAAAGTTATTTAAAAACCTGCGCATGCATTATGCGCACACAACTCCCTCCTCCAAGCATAATTTTAAACTCCCACTAAAAGCAACAAAACTCAGTCTCGCGGTCTGTATGCAGATAGGATGAACTGAGATGTGCACTTAGGGCCTGATCCAAAGCCCATGGAAATCAGTGGAAAGATTCCTACTGGGAGTGGAGGCTGTTCAGCACTTCACAGGACTGAGCCCAGGAGGTCCACTGAACAATATCTTGTTTATTTCAAACTCTTATTTTCATCTACACACCACACCTTCTTACCACCCCTCAGATCAGCATTTGGGATAATACATACTGTAGTAAAGTTGCAAAGTAGTTTAATTTATAACCTCTTTTATTTATCTACACCTACCCGCCCCCCCGAAGTCTTCTATAGTCTTCGTTTACTATATCATTTACTTTAAAAGATACCCTTAGCATGGCTTTCACTGTTCCTTTATTAGAGAAAAGAAACTTGTTTATCATAATTATTTTTTGGTATGTTTCCCAATCCAAATTCCTTTCCGTGGTTTCTTTCCTGAAATATGCAGTTTCACTGTAAACAAAACAAAACAAAAACAAGTTTTGTTGTTTGTGGACTTATTTACAACAATACTGCTCAGAGATGCTGGACTTTTGTATCTGATACCATCAAGCATTATTATTAAAAGGCTGTATTTGACATGAAAGAATTCAGAGAGTTCAAACAATAAATAAAATACATTCAGGGAAGCGAAATTTGAAAGTAAAACGTTGGTCTAAAAATGGAAAATGATTGGGCTTCACGCTCCCTCTCTGCCCTTCCCCTCCCAAACATTTGATAAGAAAAAACACTTAGTTCTAAATTCACCACTAATTTCAGTGGGCATTGGATGAGACCTAAACCAGAAATCTCCCACTTGTCCATTTTGAACCATGAATGCACATTATAAGAATTGTATCTGTGAAGTAGTTGGAATAATGGCCTGTACTATTATACCCATGTCTACTTATTTGATCTTATAATCTTGTTTGCTATAGGCAGTCAATAATTAACATGTGAAAGGAACAGGAGAGGCAAGAAGGTGCAAGCAGAAGGTCATGGTCTTTAAGGCTTGATCCTGCTGTCATTGAAGTAATGGGGAGCTTCGCTATTGACTTTAATGGAAGTAAGCTCAGTCTCTGGGTCTGAATCAGGGGAGTTGCTGAGCATGCTCAGGACCCGTTGAAGGCAATGGGAATTAAGGGCATTCAGCATCGCAGAGCAATGAAACCTAAATCTGGTCAAATGTAAAAACATTTTATATTAATGCCAAACCTCTTTCTCCTCTCTACCCATTCTGATATTTTTTTTAATGAGAATTTAGAGCTGATGGATTGATGGCCATTCTCTGTTTATTATCAGACAGGTACAGCCCAGACATTAGCAGTGCAAGCTTCCCCTTGCTGATCTATGTGCATCAGCTGGAGGAACTGCTCATAGGGATGACTCCATGCCTATTTAGTCCTTGACTTTTCTAGCAAAAATGTTGTCATTTAGGCAGGGCCGGATTAACCTTTTGTGGTCCTGAAGCCAAACATATTTGTGGGCCCCCATGGAGGCAATGAAGCATGGCACAGGGAAATCAGTCCCCGGAGCAAGGGGCCAGCCAGGGTGCATGACATGGCAGGGGCAGCCTTCCTCCACTCAATGCGAGGGCACTATTTACAAACTGGCAGGTGCCAGATGCACACTAGCCTGCCCGGCTCTGTGCTGCCAGCATGCCCCTTCCCCGCGAGGACAGTTCCATGCCACATCACACACACACACACACCTCTGCCCAACCTGCCCTGACTCCCTATGACCAGAGGCCCCGGTCCCACTATTCTCAGCGCCCTCCCAGAGCCACTCACAAATGCACAGCGCTCTGCCCACAGACCCACCACAACTGCCCAGCACTCCCCAAACAGAACCTCCACTCCCTAGTGCCCCAACACGCAGATCTTCCCTGCCCCTTCACAGCCCAGCACCCCCCACACTTCCCACAGACCCACTCCCTCACACCCTGCCTCCCAGCTGGACTCACCAGCCCTGTTGGGAGGCGACTGTGTCTGCTGGGCTGAGCCGGTAGCGCAGCCAGGGCCGGTCCCAGGGCCGGGAATCGCTCCAGCTCCTCAAGAGTGGCGCGATCAGCCAGGCCGGGGCCTGCCCTTGAGGGGCCCAGCAAAGCCCTCCACACTGTCTCTGCCCCATACCTGCCTGAGACTGACCAGGCTTCTGCACCAGTCTCAGGCTGCTCAGCTCCGGGAAGACAGGTGGGGCTCCACAGGTAGTAGGAAGCAGAGACTGCCCAGAACCAGAGGTGCACTGGGATCCAGCCAGGGGGCTGAGAGGAGCACGGGGTGGGTCCAGGGGGTGGAGAGGAGCCCTTGGCCAGCTCGCAGGCAAGCCGAGAGGAGCAAGTGGTGGGCAGGGGGAGCCAGCGGGGTCTCGGGGCGCAGTGCAAGCAAAGCAGGCCAGAGCTCCTTCTCAGCATAGGCCCGGCTCCATGGAGCCACTGAAGCTATTGTAAACCTGGCACTGCATTTAGGGCCAACTATGCTTTTGGTGTTTTTGTACTGTGGAGGCTTGTTCACTGGGAATTATAATGAACTATATATTCTAACAAACTCATTCCATGTAGCTCACTGTACTGACACTTTTCTGACGGCCCTAATTCTTATTCTTTGAGGAGTAGAAAAATGCTAAATTGACAAAAAAAAGAACCAAAATACGTTAGGGAAAAATAGATGAAGTTTTAGAAACTATTGCCTGAAATTCATAGAAATGTTATTGCTAAATGAATCATTTAGAGAAAATGAATTCCTTTGCTGGTATAAAAGTCATTTGTTATGCTTTTGCGAGGCTGCCAAAAGAGTTCCTAGCAATGTGGAAATCTAATGGAAATGAAATTCAGCAGAATTTGTGTCAGCAACATTCATTTTCAGCCCTACCTTTTCCATTTCCTTTAAAAGTAAAATAATGGGGCTGGGGCGGGGGTGGGGGTAAGGCAGTTACTCAACCGAGCAACTTTGAAACTGCACATTTCATACAGGGAATTTTACTGGCTGCCAGCCTTGAGGAAAGATAAAGGCTTAAATGCTGATTTTATGCCCCTAGTTGAAGAAGTTAAAAAAATTAAAAGATATGATTGATTAATAGTAATGGGCATGAATTACAATATTTGGATCCAGCTCCAGACTTAGAACATCCCAATGTTTGGAAGTGTTTGCATCTGAGCTTTTGGGATTATCTGTTATAAAGATGGAGGCTCTTTGCGAAATTCACATCTGGATCTAGGGATTTTAGTTTGGGCCCATTTCTGTCTTTCTGAGGCATATAAGTACTGGGTTTTCTCCAGTGTTAATATGGAACAGAACCATTTACAGTTTATATGAAATTGCTTTATATCCTCATAAAAGAATATTTTAAACTTTCAAAGCAGACTGCCTCTATATCTTGAGACACGGCATCCCACTGATTTCCCCCCCTTAAGTGCACAGAGGAGAAAACTGCACACAACAATATGCTGAAATAAACTAATATAAAAGGCATAGCGCCCCAGTCCACACCCTTCTGTAGATATGCAGAGGCTGCAGTAGACATGGTTGCCAGCAGTACTCCATTACCCCATTAGGACAAAAAACAGAGTAAGGACTGTTACAAAGTCTGCTCTTTATGGCAATAGATGGAGTCTCCATTAGCCAGAGCTGATGTCAGTGAGGACATAGCAACAATGAATTCTCCCTTCAGAAAAGCATTGGGCCCACATAAGAGCGGAAAGAGGCCCAGAACTCTGTGGCAAGAGGAGCCACTACAGCACTGCTGCCCAACCCCTTATTTTCACCTGGCCTTGAGATTGCTATGGCCATTGTGTCTTGGGCATGACATATGGCACACTCATATAGCAAGTTGTCTGGATGATGTAAATACACATCAGAGCACAGCAGGCAGGGCCCCACTTCTCCCTCTGCCATCTGTGCAATGACCAGGAATCTTGATGTCCCAGTGGGAGCCAATGTGCACTACAAACGGTACCTTGTAAAGCAGCCTGGAACGTGTCTAGAAGTGCTGTCCTTTACATCTGTTCTTTTACTTTGGCCCAGTAGAGACCATGCAGGGTAGCCTCTTCTGCCTACTTGTGCTCCCTTGTGGAACAGATATGATCGCCTTTCTGCAGCATGCCAGTACTTTGTGCGTCCAGTGTCCATGAGGAGCAACTGGGCTTGATTTCACCGGAACCATGACAGTGCTCTACATTGTGTAGCAGCTTATGCTCCTGGACAGCACTTCCACTCTTTTGAAGTTCAGCTCGCATCATGGGTGGACAGAGACTGACCCAGTCCTTTGTCTATTGTTATCCTGGTTATGATAAATTGTAAGCATAGCCGGTCAGTTATTGTGCTCACTTACACCCATACAGCCCAAGCAATATACTGGAACTGAAGAAATCATTCCTGTTTATCTGGTAACTGAGTGGGTGTGTTTTTATATAGATATGGTAAATTCATTAGTCTCTAAGCTGCCACAAGTACTTTTGTTCTTTTTGTGGATACACGGCTGCTACTCTGAAAACAGTACAATTTTATGAGCCCGTGCAGCAAAAACTGTATACAACACTGCAATTTGAAATCTTAGGGACATTTTTGTTTGGTTGATTTTGTTTATTAATGAGTGGAAATGAACAAAGTTTTCTCAGAAGGGCCGTAAAAACAAATATTGTGATAGTCTAATGTAGGGCCTTGTCCTGCCGTCCTTGTGAAGAAAAATCTCCCATTGATTTCACCTGGAATTTTGCTTTTAGAAGGACTTCAGGAATGGGTCCTTAGAGTGACAATAGCACGGACAGCAGTCTTGCCAGGCTGAAATACTGGCTTTCTTTTGGAAATTGATGACACATTAACCATAGGTTTATGTTGGTGTAATATAAAGGAGAGATTAGAATAAATGTAAACTTACACATTTGTAGTATAAGCAAAAGGATTAATTACATCAGCATTAAAAATATAATTTTACATAGTGGTAATGTCAATGAATCAACAGAATTCCGTTGTTGTTATATTCATACTTATTTTTAAGTCAATCATTATTAAGACAAGATTACAGCAGGAAAGGAAACAATAGTATTCAGAAGAAGACTATTCAGAGGAAGTGCTGTGGATAGGCGGGCTCACAGGCGGGACACTGAGATTAGAAAATTAAGGGAACCCCCAATCTTTACCAAATCAGGTTTTGTGTAACAAAGAACTTTTGTAAGCGTGCTTTGAATAAATAACGGTTATCACTGAAGCTGAGCAAAGCCCCGGTAACACAACAGGATGCACTTTATTTATCAGTACCGACTGTCTTATTATATCTCCAGCCATAAACCAGTAACACCTAGAATTGATATAGCACTTTAGATCTTTAAAGCACCATATTAACTAAGAGGCAGCTCCTGGCTTTTAGTTAATCCCTGCTCCCCCACCCCTAAAGCTCCTCCATAGCCTCTTTGTATCTCCACTGCCATCACTGGGGGATCTAATAGGCTGCATGTCGAGTATTCTCTCCATCACCACAATGGAGATTGGTAGGAAGTGGATTGAAAGAGGCAGGGAGTGGGTGGAAGCTTGACTCTGTCCCCTGATATTTTGGCCCTCACAGCTGAGTCTGTGCATGGGGTTAGTAATCCGCTATGGGTTTCCAGGCCAGTATTAATAGTTACAGAGGTTACTTCCCTCTGGAACAAGTGGGAGCAGGAAAGGAATTCTGCCTCTCTTAGCAGGCAAGGTTACCTCACAAGATAAAATTGGCAGCAGATTTTTAGGCTTTAGTGTAAAAAATATATGTAATGGTGTCTGTCTATGGCTTATATTGTGGGGGAGAACTGTAAGCACAATGCCAGTTAGGCAGAGGATTCACTACAACTTTGGGATCCCACCCTGCCACTTCAAATTCCTTGATCTTCCTTCTCCAACTCTTCCAGCCTGACTTTCTTCAGTTTCTGCCTCTTGGACAGAGTCTCTCTCTCGATCTATGCCATGGCTGCTCTGAATTTGTCCCCAAAGACAGACACATGGTGTAGAATTCACATGGGTAACTTAGACTGAGCATTGCATTGCCCAAAGTTTAGGTATCCTGCTGTCAAGTGGAATTCTCTACCCTGAATTAGGTGCCCAGGCTTCCTATGCAAGACATGGAGAGAGTTAGGTGCCTAAAAAAGGGATTCATAAAAGCCAGCTCGCTGGGTAGAGAGCTGTGTAAGCTAGCCAGTAGGAAACACCAAGGACAGAGAGTCACCTAAGCACTACCCCTCCGAGCGAGTGAGGTGCCCTAAGGTAGGTCAACTCTGTCTCCAGTAGTTAGAGCACATGGTCAGGATGTGGAAGACCTGGTTTCAGATCCCTGCCCGACGTGAAGCAGGGATTTGACCCCAGGCCTCTTACCTCCTTGATCTATGGCAAAGTTCCCATACTTTTTTGCTGCACCGACCTTTGGAGATTCATGCCCCATGCACACTCACCTCGGTACAGGGGAAAGGCCCAAAGGGGGGAACTTGGATAGTGCTGAGTTCAGAGACACCCAGGAGGTCGGGGAGAGGGGCAAATCCCCATGTGACTAGTGAGCTCCAGGGTGCCTCCCCTGCTAGGGCCAAGAGGAGGGGCCTGTGGGGAAAGGATGGATCCCCTGGGGTCAATTCTGGGCAAGGGCTACTTAGCCTAGAAGTAGCTTCTAAGCCCCATGGAGTGTGGGGGAAACCAGAGCCACTGGGTATGAGAGGATTCTAGTGCCTGGTCCTTCAGTGGGCAGCAGATCCTACCTCAGGCACCAGCCCTGCCTAGCCTTGCTCTCCATGGCAGCAGCAGAACTCCCTGGTCTCCCATCTCCACCTGGCAGTACTACCACCTCCCTACCTAGGCCCTGCTCCCCCAGAGCAGTTCCTCCCTGGCTGGCCTGTCACCCCCTAATAGAGACCCCATATCCTCATGCCCTGACCCCTGCTTTCCCAGTAGAGCCCTCCCCTTGCCAATTCCCCTCCCCCACACTCACAGCTGTGCTGTGCACAGTGTCAGACCTGGGACCGCCCAGAATGCCCTGGAGGATGGGGGAGCAATCCTCAGGAAGCCCAATCCACAGGAAGACGCTGGAATCCGGGGACCAGCCTTTTACCCACCCCCCGGGCACTCTCATCCTCCTGATAAACTCATCATGCTCCCCCCCCCCCAGGGGGCACACCCCACAGTTTGAAAACCTATGGTTTATGGAGTCAATCTTTCTCCTGCTAGCCCAAAGAATACTTCGTTATTTTATACTCAGGGAAACAGCTTCAACGGAATACCTCATAGCCCAATGGTGAGGGCTTTCATATAGGAGATGAAAGACCTGGTTTCAAATCCCTGGTCTACATCAGACAGGGGGGCATTTGAACCCAGGTCTCCCACATTCTGAGTGAGTCCTCTGACCAGGGGCGGCTCTAGGTATTTTGCCACCCCAAGCACGGCAGGCAGGCTGCCTTCGGCGGCTTACCTGTGGGAGGTCCCCAGTCCTGCGGATTCGGCAGCACGTCTGCGGGAGGTCCGCCGAAGCTGCGGGACCTGCGGACCCTCCACAGCCATGCCGCTGAAGGCAACCTGCCTGCCGCCCTTGCGGCGACTGGCAGAGTGCCCCCCGTGGCTTGTCGCCCCAGACACACGCTTGGCGTGCTGGTGCCTGGAGCCCCAACTGCCTCTGACACTGGATCCTTCAGTATAAGTGTGCTGGCACCTCCATGTGTGTTGTCTATGGGGTCCAATCTGGTACATGAGCTCTAAGATGGCCTCTGAGCCTGTCTATCAGATCGAGTCCTGCAGTGAGATAAATAGATGGCTGCTGGAGCATAGGTTTGAGTTAGGCACTGAGCTGAGCTGCTCGGTGTGGTCAGGAATGAAGTGGCTCTGTGCATGCCCACCTGCAGAAAGTTAGACCCTAGGGAACGTTACCAGTGGAAATGTAGGCAGCTGGGGAATTTAGTCCCCCTTATGAATCCTACCTGTGGCTTCTCTCTGATTATGGAATCCTCAGAAACTCAGGCCCGGATCCAGAGAACATGTTTTGGGGCCTGATCCTGGTTCCTTTGAAGTCAATGGCAAACTCCCATCAATATGAAGGGGAAACGGACTGGGCTCTTCAAAAATCCCTGGAGATTCCAAGCTGGTTGGCATTTTCTATTTGTAAGGCAGGACTATGCTTCAGAAAGCTGCCCAGTTCTTCCTAACAAACCTCATTCAATTTTCTTCAAGAAGTTGCAGTTCAGTTGATTATCAATATTATCATCAGCCTACAGCAATACAAGTTCAAGCTGTTAACAATTTATTAATAGGGGCCAGCTCCTCAGCTCGTGTGAATTGGAATAGCACCATTGATTTCAATTGCACTGTTATGTCCATCTATACCAGCAAAGAAATGGGTTAAAATAATTCACAATAATACTTTTTCTTTGTAGAAGTTAGGGGACTAATAGCAGAGATGTTTAATCATGAGCAGACCTGTGTAACCTAATGATTCAGCCATGGCCATTTCACCGGCTAAAGATTATTTTCCATGTCTCATTTTGGGAACTCTCCAATTGAATTTGTCATTCCATTAACTAGGAATAGTTTTTAAACTAAACTGCCCTGTCCATCCCCCTCCTCACACATCTTTTCTCCTCCCCCACTTTGTGCTGGCTCATTTTAGGAGCTGGACCCAGTCTGGGCCAGGCACTGATATGCAGCCTTCAAGCCGGAAGTGCCTCCGCATTCTCGGTATCTGAGGGAGCGTTAACAGATAAGCCACAAATGGGAACACAAAACAGATCTCTCTGCTCCACCCTTGTAGAATTGAATCAGGGAAAGAATGAATTACTTTTTCCAGACAAGGAAAAAGCAGGTGAGCTGTTTACCCAAAGGAATAATAGCATCAGGGATAGGTGAATGGGAACCTTTCACACTAATTTCTAGTGTACACAGTCTTTGCAAAACTTGTTCAAATTTGAAAATATTGTTTTTCTGTAGTTTAAACTCTTTCCTCCCAGGGAGGGTCAATGTATTTTTAAAAATGTCTTTCTGGTTAAAGAGGAACCTATGTTATATTTTACAGATATAAAAGCCTCTTCCCAAAAGGTAGGCTGCTCTAAGACCATTAGAGGAGGACAAATAAATGGAAAGTCCTGGGGGAGGAGAGGAGACATCCATGGATGTGACAGTGCACCATCAAAGGAAAACATTATCTGTCTTTTAAATATTGAACTTATTTGTCAGGGCAGTGGACTTCCACCCTGTGCTAGCTAAGTCTCCAGGCCATTTAACATTCTGTTGAGATTACAGGTAAAGAGGCCAATTAGACTGGTTGCTTTTTGTGATGTTGACTTCAAATTGGAGTGAGAGTATCAAACTTTTTTCAGATGGACCACTGACCAGGCATCAGTTAGTAAACTTTGATTGCTAATGACAGAACTGGATTTGAATCACTAACCTACAGGTGAAAGTTAATAAGTGGAGATATACCAATCTCCTAGAATTGGAAGGGAGCATGAAAGGTCATTGAATCCAGCCCCCTGCCTTCACTCACAGAACCAAGTACTGATTTTTGCTCTAGATCCCTTAGGGGCCCCCTGAAGGATTGAACTCACAACGCTAGGTTTAGCAGGCTAATGCTCAACCCACTGAGCTATCCCTCCCCTCTTGAGGCTTTCTGTTCCAAGTCTTGCCAGACTTACTCAGTATTTTACTTAAGCAAAACTCAGAAAGATTACAATACGGATTTTGACTGGGTTCAGTCAAATTAGTTATATCCCATAACCAATAACATAAGCTATCTGCTACCACAAGAGACTTGAAGTAAGAATGACCAGGTGGGTGAGGTAATATCTTTTATTGGACCAACTTCTGTTGATGAGAAGAGACGAGCTTTCATAGAACTTTTCTTCAGGTAAGTGGTGTGTAAGCTTAAAAGCTAGTCTCTTTCACCAACAGATTTTGATCCAATAAAACGTTATTTCCCTCAGCCACCTTGTCTCTCTAATATCTTGGTAGCAACATGACTACCCCAACACTGCAACAACAATTGAAGTAAGGATAGGAGCAGCCATGGTTGCTATCATTCATTCCTTGCACGCCCAAAAGTCCTATCGAAATCAGTGGGATTTGCAATGTGGTATTATTATTATTATGTGAAAAGGAAGTGCAGCATTCAAACAAATTATTAGAGCTGATGGAAAATTTTCATACAAAACATTTTTTCCATCGGAAAATGGCATTTCTTAGAGGTTGAAACTTTTCGAGAGAATGTGTCAATTTCAATGACATTTTGGTTAGAAAAAGAATTGTGAGGAAGCATGTTAATAATGTCCAAACATTTAATTTTGACATCTGAAATGGAAGCTTTATTGGTTTGAAATGATGTTTTGCTTAAAAAATTATCATATATTACAGTTTTTTAAAGAAAATGAATCATTTTGATTTAATCAAAATTAAATATTTTGATTGATTTGAAATGACTTTAAAAAAAATTTCAGTACACAGAAAATTTCAAAATTTGGAGTTTTTTGTTTTGATTTTGAAATGTTGGAATTTTCCACTGAACAGAATTTCAGGTGTCTGATCAGCTCTGCAAATTATCCGTAAAATGTCTTTTCAGAGGGGCACGGGATTTTGTTGTAAATAAAACATGGTGAAACATTTGAATGATGCCAGGGTAAATGGACCTTTTAAGAATGAACTCAATTTCAGGAGTAGCAATAAAGCTGCATCATGAAGTGCACTGTTTTTGATCAGATAACATTTATATCACCCTATAAATATTTATAACAGTCATGCAATTTTGTTTTACTGAATAGAATTATAATATGTAATAAATAAAACATAAAGATGGCAGGAGCAATAACATACTTTCTTGTGTTACCTATATAACTAGTTGGTGGTCAAAGTCAGATATTCTGAATTATTTTTTAATGGATACTTTCTGAAGTACTTCCAGAGACAATTCTTCTTCAGATTATACCAATGGACCCTCACTAACTTTCATGAGCTCAGCTGAGGGGGAAACTGGACCCCAGTTTACCACAGGCAGAAAATATCAGCTGACCACAAATGCCTCTTTCAATGGAAAAAGAAATTTAACCTGGGACAAATTTGTCTCTACTGGTGGATCTTGCCACCTTTCACCATGAAGACCCACAAAGCATTTTGGGAAGCCGCACTTGAACAAAAGTGTAGATTTCCATAAACATTTAGGCTAGTCTCTGCTTTTTATATATGAGAACTGCTGGTTTGGCGCCGCTCCAGGTGAAGATCAGAGAGATGGGCCTGAGGGAGGTTTTCCTTTTGTGTGAAATGATTGGATTAAATATGTATACTTTCCACTTAAATAATGGGCAGGCTATTTCCGCAGTCACACATTCCCTTTTTTAGGAATTTGGTCCAACAAGTATCCATTTACAAGTAAATTAAGATTTTAAAGTCAATTTATCCAAGAGTTAATTTCTCATGAACTCAGCTCTTAAACATTTCCTTTATTAGGTGAAATGTTGCCTCTTTCTATCTGGCACTGAAGTTTTCCTTTTCAGCAGATCTCCTAGGCCGCATGGAAAAAGTGGATTGTTTTTATCTTTGCAACTCTCCATTTCTCTGTTAAAATAAATGGACTGACTATTATTAGATTTCAGAGTCACATCCACCAAACCTTCCCTGTGGTTTGTCTCACTGATTTAGATCTTTGTAGATTGCAGTAGGTGTAACAAATCCATACTCACTGAGAACTTCATGATTCAAGCTCACCATAACCAATCCAAACTTTATGGTAACAGCAAGGATGGAGCTAAGACCCTCTTGGTTCGAAAGCATAGGCCTCTGCCACTTGAGATAAAAGTGAATCTGTGTTAGCTGTCAGCAGTATGGGGATGACGTCATACATCTGAGTGGTTCTGGCCAAGACTGTGAGAAGTGACTAATTATTTTGGCTACATCTATTTTTGGGTGCTCACTTTCTGAGGCATCTAAAATGAGTCCGATTTTCAGAAAGTTCTGAAAACCCACTTTGTGAAGTCAGGCCACTTATGTTGTCTGAAGCTAGGTACCGAAAAATGTAGGCACCCAAAATCACTAGCCACTTTTGAAAATCTTGACCTGTGATTCCATCCAGTAGGGGGCACTGGTACACGTACACCCACGCACTAGCACATTACAATCTAATCATACTAATTTCCATTTCTTTCGGCTTGTCCAGCTCTCCCTTTTTCTGGTAGATTATTTCCATCTTTTGAAAGATAATCATGTAATATTCCCAAATACTGATAGCTTTTGAGGCGGGATAATGCCAACAGAACGGTCCATTATATACTGGGGAGAATGTGCTGGCTGTCCAGATGGGGTTTTTTTCAATCAGAGGGTTTGAGGTACAAGAGTGGCAGAATGGGGTCAAATCCTGATCCTTCATACAAAGCCCTCGCAAACTGGCTCTGCTTGGAGTCTGGTGCACCCAGTGGACAATAACATTTCTGCAGCATTCTTGGCTTTAGAAACATTGCACATAGAACACTTACTTCTAGTGGCTTTCATGGAGCTTTGGCTCCATTTTTCACAAAGGCAAATTCTTTTCAGCTCTCCAGACTCCTGATTTGTTTAATTGATAGGTCTGAGTTAAAGCACACTTACGTTTTTTTTTTCCTGTTCTCCAGGCGGGTTCTTCAGTGATGTCTGGCCAAGGAGAGAGCACCAGCCCTGAAGGCAGCACACTCAAGTATTCAGGTCAAGAAGGGCTGTATACAGGAGTCAGCCTGACCTCCACAGCTGAAGTTACAGCATCTGTGAGACAGGATTCCTGGTGTGCCCTAGCTTTAGCATGATTCAGAGAAGATGAAGCTGGATACCTGCACTGGGCTGCAGCCTTTAGACGTCCACACTTGTTTTTGTTTTGTTCTGTTTTATCAGGCAGTCTGAGCAGCAGGGAGAGTGCTGGCTAGAACATTCCTCTGATGTTGTTTTTGTGCCTTAATGATAGAGGTGTCTTTTCCAAAGAGGTTCTGCCTTAGCATCCAGCTCCTCATCTATGCAAGAAAAACAAGGGAAAGTGAATCTCTCCCAGGGTAAAACAGATACAGCCAAAAAGAGCACCCTAGAGCTTTTGTTAGGTTCCAGAAATACATCTTCAAGAAATCCAGCAATGCTGCCTTTTTGATTGTATGTTTGTTTTCACTCTCTCACCTCTCCAAAGAATTTGATTGGTGTAGTCATCTTTTGGGAGGGAGATAAGGGAAGCATTTGATGATAAGGGATAGTGAGATAAATTTAAGAAAGTGCTAATGTGTGTATTGCTTGTGCCAATGCACACATCTTGAACTAAACCTTTGATGCCCTCTCACAGATCAGTTCTCTTGTTAGCACTGTCTGTATCCAGCATGCCTGCATTACTCTGTCATTTTTTTGCATCAGAGTTCAAGTACACCAATGGAGGAAATCACAATGTTTGGTACAAGTCTCTCAAGGTCGAGTCGGTTAATGAGATCTTTTGTTTTAAAATATTTACTCACTTTGCAAGACTGCATTATAACTTTTAATGTACACTGTGACTGAGGTTTATGAAAGTTCATATTTTGTGACTGAACTCTATATAGTCAGTCAGAATTTGTAAACAGGGTAGCAATCAGATATTTTTCTTCCATATATAAAATAATTTTTTTAAAAAAAGAAGTGCAATTTGCGTTGCAGCAATCAGTGTTAAATCCTTTGCATAAGATTTAACAACAGTTTTTATATGAATGAATGAATGTAAACATTTTAACTTAATGGTACGTAAATAATTTAAAAGAAAAAAGTTACCTTGGCATCCTTATGCTTTTTTTTTTTATTGCAGCAAAAACATCCCACTTTCTGTATTTCCAGTTGTTAAAACACAGTTTTCAAGAACAAACCTTCTCTCAGGAAAAACACCCTTATCCATTTGCTCATAAGTTTTGCGCAGAAAAGCAAACGCATCCCCAGTGTTTTGCCATTGAATAAGTATGTGCTGGAAAGATACAAATTGCAATGAAACGTTACTACCTAACTGATACATATGTAAATACTCCATAAGATATTGAGGCATCTTTCAGATTTAGGATGCAATCTGTATAGTGTGACTGACCCTTAGTTAGGTTGGTTTACCTTGTTTTTTAAATGGGATGTCATTTGGAAAGTTGTTCTTTCATCAGTGCTTTACAAATAAAAGGGTATTGTTTTTTTTCTGTACAATGAGACTTCTCCTTTGTTTCACTCTGGTATATTACAAAATATTTAGTGGTATTTAAAGTTATAGAAATGTGTATGATGCAGCTGCAGTGTTTGAAGAACACAATGATGTCTTCATATTTAGCTGTTTAATCTAGCTGTCTAATCATCCTGTCTCTGTATCTTATGTATATAATATATAATTTTTCTATAGCTCCTATCACTGTATTACCCAATAGCATAGAAAAACAGGGAGATACACCTGATGAAAAATGTGTAAGATTGAACACCTGTCCCCCTCCTCAAGTTTTTAATATTATTCTCTTGCTTATATCACATCTCAAGATAGTGATGACATTCTTTGCATAAGTGGCCTGATTCTCCCTTGCACACCTAAAAATCCTAGTGACGTCACCTGGAGTTTCCGGGGTATGAAGACTACAGGACTGGGCCCAAAAATTGCTGATGAAAGAAAGAGCTATTTCATATGACTTCCAGTAATATTAGCAGTAGTGTGGGACAGGGAAGCAGGAGCTCCTGAATGGTAGCTGTAGCTCTGGTATCAATATGCTGTACAATCTTGGATAAGTCTCAGCCGCTGGCCCAGACTTTCATTTGGCCTGAACTGGCATAACTCCACTGACATCAGTGAAGCTATGCTAGTTTGCACCAACTGAAAATCTGCATCTCTGTTTTTCCATGGCACATAAAATGGGGTTAATAAAGTTTCTCTTCCTAGCTCACAGGGATGCTGTGAGGATTGATGAGTGAATTAGTTAATATTGGTACAATGAGTTGATAGTGAAAGCACTGTACAAGTTCTAAGTAAGCAGAAAGGCTGTCTCGTAGGATTCAGGGTTGAGAAAGCAAAGGGAATTGCATATGGAGAAGAGGGTTTTTAACGTGAACTCTTTATTGATTGAAATGCTGTCACAACATCATAAATGGGCTATGTCTCCCTTTATTCCATAGTGGAAAAAGCATCATTTATGAAACATTTTGATTCCCTGGAGCAACAGTTGCATGAACTCATCCCTTTCTACTTCTGAGATAGGTCGATAGAACAGAGTACCATGTAGTTTACTCTGTGTGTATATGTGTGTCTTTAGGGTGAGACAATACAAACCAGGTTTTGTGTTAACACAATAGTGTGGTTTTATTCAGAAAAGTGACTGTGTAAAATGGCACCTCCTTATACCCTAGAGCCACGCCCTGCGTGTATGCCTTGTCACCCTAACCGTCTTGTGACAAAATAAATGTTTGCTACTTTTACCGCTGTTGGTACTGCAGAGTCAGCACAGCTGTGGGAATGAGAGCTGGTATTAAAAGCTATTTCTTCTGGCTCGCACATCATCAACAGAATGGATAACAAACCGTGGGCCAAATTCTTCCCTCAGTTGCACCTGCACCTCTCCGTTATAGGCTAGGTGGTGGCACTGCTGTAACTAAGGGAAGAAGATGGCCAGCAGAACAATCTTTTATGTACCTGCAAACTGTTGCCCTGTCCCCTCTCAGTCTCTTCTCCAGATTAAACAAACCCAGTTTTTTCAATCTTTCCTTAGAAATCATATTGTCTAGACCTTTAATCATTTTTGATGCTCTTCTTTGGACTTTCTCCAATTTGTCCACATCTTTCCTGAAATGTGGCACCCAGAACTGGACAGGATACTCCAGTTGAGTCCTAATCAGTGTGGAGTAGAGCAACAGAATTACTTCTCGTGTCTTACTTACAATACTCCTGCTAATACATCCTAGAATGATGTTTGCAACGGTATTACACTGCTGACTCATATTCAGCCTGTGATCCACTATGACCCCCCAGATCCCTCTCTGTAGGACTCCTTCCAGGGCAGTCATTTCCTATTTGTATGTGTGCAACTGGTTGCTTCTTCCTGATTAGAGTACTTGGCATTTGTCCTTATTAAATTTCATTCTATTTACTTCAGACCATTTCTCTAGTTTGTCCAGATCATTTTGAATTTTAATCCTATTCTCCAAAGCACTTGCAACCCCTCCCACGTATATATTTATAAAGTGCTTTGGAATCCGTGAAGGTTAAAGGTACAATATAAATGTAAATTGTCATAGTATGGCTGATTGACCTTCCTTAAAGACACATAGTGACAACTGAAAGCATTAAGTGTGTGGTAATATGGACAGTGGGGGACTGTATCCTGGAAGCAGCAACTCTGAAAAGGGTCTAGGAATCATAGTGGACAAGCAAATGAGCATGAACTGCAAGTAAGATGCTGTGGCAAAAAGGGCTAATGCAATCCTTGGCTGTATAAACAAAGTAAGAAGGTGGGTTTACCTCTGTATACAACATTGGTGAGACAGATACTGGAATCCAGTTCTGATGTTCATGTTTGAAAAAGGCAGCTGAAAAATTAGGTAGGGAACAGAACTACAAAAACTATTTGAGGGCTGGAAAATGCCATATAGTGAGAAGAGAGCTCAATCTCTTTAGCAAGAAGAAAACTGAACGGTGACTTGATTATAGTGTGTAAGCACCTTCACAGGGAGAAAGTACTGGGTATTAAAGGGCTGCTTAATCTAGTAGAGAAAGGATTAATAAGAACAAATGGCTGGAAGCTGAAGCCAGACAAATTGAAATTAGAAATAAGGCACATATTAATGAGGGCAATTAATCATTGGAACAAACTACAAAGAGGAGTCATGGATTCTCCCTCTTTTGATGTCTTCAGATCAAAACTGGATGCTTTTCTGGAAGATCTGCTTTAGCCAAACAAAATCGTGCTTCAGTCAAACACCAGTTATTAGGCTCAATCCATGGGTAACTAGGTGAAATTTAATGGCTGTGACATATTGTAGGTCAGACTAGAGCTAATGGTCCCTTGTGGCCTTAAACTCTATCAATCTCTCAGATGGGACCTAAAACTGAGGTCCTGAATTCTGGTGATTTTATAAAAAATACTGGTTGACCTAGTGTCCTGGCCAAACTTCAGGGTTTGCCTACCTAAAATGTCCTGCTTCCTCTCAAAAATAGGTGTGAACGTTGCTGTGTACTGTTAAACAGGTCCTGTGTTGCATGTATTTCGGTGGTGGGTGAACAAATACATCTGTCTCCCTCACCTGCTCCAGGGCACTGCTGTGAGGCTTAATTAGTGCCCGTTAGGCATGTGGATGTTACTGGATGAAAGGGGCCATATAAGAGCAAGCTGTGAAAAAATGCCCGGATGGATATGGAGCAACTGGGAGCTTTGGTGATCTGAGCATTGGCCTGCTAAATCCAGGGTTGTCAGTTCAATCTTTGAGGGGACCATTTAGGGATCTGGGGCATAAATCTCTCTGGGGATTTGGTCCTGCTTTGAGCAGGGGGTTGGACTAGATGACCTCCTGAGGTCCCTTCCAACCCTGATATTCTATCATTCTGAAAATAAAAATCTTCAGAATGGGTAGGCCGTGCTAGGGGGTCAAAATCCAGAGGCAGGGCCACATCCCACTTGCTTTGTTCACAGGAGTAATCTTGTTATAGTGAATGGTATGCCCCACAAAAGCAAGCAAAATTTGACCGCTGCTTTCCTGTTTACTTAGGGCCCAATCCTGCAACACTGACATCAATGGGAGAGGGTGCTGTATGCTCTGGTCCATAAGCAGTATAAAATGGCCTTACACCAGCCAGAGAGAACCAGCAGAGAATTTCGACTGTGTAGGGGACCTCTACATTGGCACAAATCTGGCAGAGGAGGCTCTGTTACCTCTTGCACCAGTGCCCTGTACTAGCCCTGGCATTAGAGTTGGGAAGGGTTGTGCTGGGAGTGTTCCAGAGACATGGTGGGGGTAGGGAAGGAAGGGGCTTGGCAGCATAAAGCTCTGCTACACCTCATCTTTGCCTGACCATATGCCAGTGGTGTAAATTAAAGCTGCTCCAGTGCAGCTTCCTCTTGAACTGGGGCTGGGTGGCTGAGGGTCAGGGAACTGAAAGTGGCTCTCTGTGTCCGCTGGACCCACACGATGCAGGATGGAGAATCTGTCCCAGAGAGAGAGAGAGAGAGAGTTTTCATTAGACTTTTCTGCTTTCTCTCTTCTCTGTTCCTTTTTCACAGTGTCTGTATTTGTTCCATTTTACTTAAAGGGAAGCATGATTAATTCCTTAAATAAAGGTTTCTGAATCTGAATCTTTTCTACTCCACCAACCTTGTTTAGGATTCAAACGAGGCTCCACCATCTCTGTCTGCCCTAGGCCACTTTTTGCATGTCCCTTTCTGAGTAGTGTTTGATGGAGGGAATTTTTGGTCAGCCTCTTTTGCATGTTCCTCCAGCTGCCCTATGGCATGCCTCCTCTGGCTTCATTCTTAACACACATCCCAGATCTTTTCAGCTTCTTTTCTGTAAAAGGTTAGAGATAAGATGTTGTTGAACTCTGTGGCAAATCTTGGCATTTGTTACACATTCATTCAATTTAATACCTAGTGTCCTGAGGTATTTGGTTTCAAAGGCATTTAGTCATATGTCTGTAGCATTGGTAGATTTCCATTTTCATACAGATATGTTAAGATGGAGATAACATTTAAGTTGAAGCTTTGTAGTTTGGTCTTTAAGTTGTAGATTTTCAATGACCAAATCTTGGTTAAGCTGGTAAATGCAGCTGCCACCTTGCCAACTTGTGACTTTATATAAAATAAGGGTTTATGTACAGTAAATAGTAGAATTACAAAGCAAGAGTCTATTTCTGTAACCTTTTACAGGTGAGTAATACTACTGAAATCAATGAGCCTTGAGTAAGGATTATTCATGTCAAGAAGAGTTGTAGGAATATATACCAAGACCAGAAGGTAGCTAGAACTGACCTTAGCGTCTTCCGTAGACTGTGGACGAAAACAGTTATGCTCTGTTTTTCTTACTGAATAAGTGAAATATTTTACAATTCATTTTTTGTTTTTAACAGGTAGAATAAGGAAACATTTCATGTAGCCTGATATGCGGCTCCCTAGAGAGCCATTTTTACATCTTATAAATGAAATGCCATCCTATAATTTCCATATGCTTTGATTTGCTAAAGTTATGCTTTTTCGGGTCAAGTTGAGGCCTTCAACCATGGAGATCTGGATATAAAGTTTACTCTTTTGTCTCCTTGAAGCTTTAAAGTATCACTTACTTAACGTTGATTATTCATTGATTCCTTCAAGTTTTCAGATCACACTCCACCTACAGACAGAACGGTTTGGACAAACTGTACTTTTGATAACTTCTTAAATCTTTAAAATGTAGCTTCTTTCAAAGGAATGTTAAGGATAACCGAGTGTTAGATTGAATCAGGCCAGTGGTGTCTTTAAAATTATAGCTTCAGCCCTATTACTCAACCCTGGGCTGTCCTCAGAATGGTGATAGGCACTAATGGTTTCAAATTAATCATCTCAAGAAATTCACAGGACTAAATGAAAGCTTTGTATAAGCAAGAAATTGAGGAAAAACATGTTGTCTTTCGAAGCCCTTAGTGATCAGTTTTCACCAAAAGGGAAGAAACTTAGAGTGCAGCTCCCACCCATCTCACACTGTAAACAAGACACAGCTATATTAATATTTCTCTGTAGCTGATTAAGCCAATGAGGTAGTCCATGGATGCTCACATCTGCTGTACTGTAGCTGATATGACCATTGTGGTAATATAAAACAGTCCTGATCCTTCAGTCCCTATTTCTGTGAGTAGTTCTTTCTCATGCAGATAGTTGCATTGACTTCAGTGGAAACACACATGAGAGAAGATTGCTAGCGTAAGGCTGCATGACAGGGTCAAACACATATTAAGAACCCACAGATGATACAAACAAAGGATTAGCATTTCTGGGACAAACCAATGTAAACACTTTAAAACTGAAGCTGGAAGATATTCCTTTTTGGTCCCATTGTGTGCAAAACAATGCAGTAGAACATTTATTTAGGAAATGCTTTTCCTATTCAAAGCAACTAAAATGATGGACTGAGCATTGTGCGCTAATCATTTATTACTTGTTATTGGCAGGCAAAGCTATGCTGACACAAGGTTAAGGCTGGTGATTTTAATCACACAAAGTTCAGGAAATTCAGAGAAATTTTTACATTGCCTTTTCCATTCATGCAATTTTACAACAGGGTCTTTCATTATCCAGATTATATTGGGACCTCTGCTGCTCCCACTGCAGCCAAGAGCAAAACTCCCAGTGATTTAGCAGAAGAAGTGAAGTCTGATTTATACAGAGACTTTTAAGGAGATGAACCCTAGCCCTAAATGATGGTAGGCTAGGGTAGTGCTCAATAACTCACCGGAAGAAATAAGATGGGTCAATTTAAAGACTGAACTAGCTACAAGAGCAAGGAGTTAATATGTTTGACACCTTTGGAATTGATGAGATCACCTCAAGTAGCTGCCTAGACCAAATCATACTCATTGAGATAAGCCTCGTGAAATGCACAGAGGAAGTTTGGCCATTCTTCAGCAAAAACGGCCAACTTAAAGGAGAACCAACATAGTTCTACTGGAAAAGGAAATGTACCGTATATACTCAGCACCTCCTGAGGATGCTAATCCTGCTTCTTCCTAGCATGAAGGACGAACAGGGGAGGATGGCGTTCAAACAACAGAATACATCATTGGACTACCAGAATGAAAAAAATGGGTATATCTGTATTGTGATGACCTAAAGCAGCTCAATGAAGCAGCAGGAAAGGAAAGTAGAGCTGGTCAGAAAATGTCTTATTGTCAGACAAGTAAGTGTCGGCCATGAAAAAATGACAAAATAAATAAGTGGTGGAAATTTCCTAGTTTTCAATTTGTGTTTTTTGCTGAAACCCTCCACCCCAGACATTTTGGAAAGAAACAGAAATGTTCGTTTCCAGAAAAGAGTCATTTTTCATCAAATACATATTGACTGACAAAAATTCAACCAGCTCTAAAGAAAAGAGAGTTTTGCCACCATGGAAAATATAGTTTCCTGGTTGCTTTATTGTTGCGGCACTTATAGAGCATTCTGACTACATCCCAGTACATTTTATGCCGCTGTGAAAATTATGGCTCCATGTTGCCCCCAACACAGATTGTGCCTAAAAGACAAAATTGAGCCCTTAATTGTGAAATGCTTTGAGACCCACAGCTGAAAGCGGGTACAGAAATGCAAAGAATTATTTTATTTAAAATGTATCTCTTCAGCAAATTAGTTGTATACAGCTGAGGGATTTTCATTTTGTGGGAGATAAGGTAAAGAAATATGTGGAATGTAGCAATGCTACTTTGGCCTATGAGTTCATCAGATCTCATGAGTTAAGCATCTTTTAGCCTTGTCAGCAGTTGGATGGGAAAAAAAGGAAACCCTATGTACTTAAGGAAATAGTTATGGTGATTCAGTAGGTGGCACTCTTTTATCTGAGTTAGCACTGAGGCTTTGGGAAGAGGTAGAAATTACACCTTTTGGCTTATAGATAAAACTGATGTCCTTGTATATATATAAACCCACTGTACTATGTACCTCTATCAGACTCCAATTCCGCAAAGTACTTAAGCATGTGCCTAACTTTAAAGACATGCATAAGTATGGTTCTTTGCTATCATCTGGTTGTCTTCTATGTGTTTTAAAATAGCTTCTCTCTCTCTCTCGCTCTCTTTCCCCGTTGGCTGAACACCTTACAGAATTTGTAAAAGTAAGGTAAAAACTAGGCAAGAGCAAGGTGAAAAGACATTTGGGGCCAGATCTAAGGGTTTGAATGAGCTACATTTTATTTCCTCTCCCCTGATGCTGCTCTAAGTTGTGCCCTGCTTTTTCTGGCAGCCATGACTCCCTGGAGTGCAGAGGCATTCTGGCTACACCCTCTTTGCCCTAAACCCCTATACTGAGGTTCTGATTGGGGGTGTGGAGGACTCGGTATGTCAACTCTACGCTACTCTGGGATTTCCCTGTGTGTGGGAAATCCCTAGGTAATCAGTTATGCTGTCTTTACAGCCTCCTTTGGGCCTTGATCTTTTGTTCTTTCCCTCCTTTCTAGATGGAGCTGGTAAGAGGGCGTCCTTTATCTAGTTTCCCTCCAACATTATCTATGGTTGAAAAGGTTTGTTTTAAAAAGAAAGTCTTCCCCATGCCTCTTCTCCTCTCTCCCCTTATTGTTCTCCCTCCATCCTAGTCTATCCCAAGAGGGTGCTTGTTGCCTGGGATGGACTGGCCCACTCAGATAGGCATGTGACCAACAACTTCTGAGCAGCTGAGCATAGCTACATCCTAAGATGGGGCTGGGCAGAGGACCTTTTGGCCATGGCAGAAAGGCGACTTTCAGTAGAACAACCCCCCAGCGTTTATTGTTAAAAAAATGTTTTAAATTGATCTCGTGACTGTGGGGGGAGGAGGGGAAGGTTTGACTCATGATATTTGAATGCGTGAGGCTGGCAATACTACCCTGCCGAGAGCCCTGTCCCCAGTGCTGGGCTGTGGCTAACAGGCACAGTCTAGCTCAGGATGAACAATGAACTACAGAATTCGGGAAGCGCAATCTTGTACTTTTTAAAAAATCCAAGAAAGATGTAAGGGGCCTAATTCTGATCTGATTGCCCCAGGTCTGTATAGGTGTAACTCCAATGACCTCAGTGGAGATCCCTGTGGTGTAACTGATAGCAGCATCAGTCCAAAAGTACGTCATAATTGCAGCCACTGAGGCCCAGCTTCTCAGTGATAGCTGAGAATAAAGCAAAGCCTTTAAAGACACCTTTATGCTTCCCCAGTCCTGAGCTGATGCTGTGCAACATCAGTCCCCAGCATAAGTTAGGGCAGCCTGACGTCTGCTTTAACTTGTGCTGCCTTTCAAAGCCCCAAAAGGCTAATATGGAGCCATGGATTGCCAAAGTACACAAAATCCCTGGCCATGCCACCTTTCCTCTAGTTTCACACTCCCTCAGTGAGATGGTGTGTAAGAGGAGCTATCCTCTTCAGTGCCACAGGATCCTCCTACATTCTGATGAAAAGCACTACATAAGAGCTAGTTATTATTATGTATGTGTGTATGTATGTATGTATTTATTACATTGGGGTGATCCTTCTGTGGTCAGCTATACCAAATGTAAGTCCAGTATCAGCAGGCAGCTTGGCACCAGGTAGCTAAAGCATTGGGGAGAATCTGGGCTGGCGTCTCTCAAGATCTCTTTTCTTCCTCGGTACCGCCTTCCTTCTCCTGAATGGCAACTGTTGTATGAACATTTAAATTGCTTCTTGATGGTCTTGGAGTTTCTCAAGAAAGAAATAGAGAAGTCCTCCTCAATCCTCCTTATGAAACAAAAGTGGGGAGGGATTCATTGGCTGAGCAGTGATATGTTAGGATTTATATTTCTGTACATGTATAGTCTGTTTCTCTTAATTAATACAACAACTGAGGGAAAGGACAACATGTTTCTATTAATAAATAGTTAACAGATGATTAAAAGAATGCAGGTGGAAGAATGTGTATTGTTCCAAAAATTCACCAGAAGAACTGAGACAGCACACAGTATTTTTTTTTTTATGTAAGGTGAACTGTAAGAGAAAAAGTTGCTTAAGTTCTCTGATAACACATTTATTGGCTAATTAATGAAGTCATTATTTGCTTTGATGTGTGCACTATTTTGTTGTACTTAAGTGCACACACTGATACTGGTAGGGGAACTGAAGGGCATGCCATAAACATAACTGACGTCATGGAATATTATTTTTTAACAGTCTTTCCCATTAACTCTTCCATGTAGAAAGCTAGATATTTTGGTGTATAGATCTATTGACTTCAGAGTAGCTTTGCCAATCTATAGCAGCTGAGGATCTGGTCCATAATCTTTATTGTTTCCCATGTTCATGGGTCATATGGAGTCTAAGTGTCATTCATGCAGTTATAAAGTGAAGTAGAGGACTAATATCAAAATTTACTGAAAGTGAAGCCACTAAGTGTGGGCATTTCAATCAGACTCGTTACACAGAGGACACTCTATGGAAAACCTGCACCCAAATAGTCTAACTGAAAATCTGGCCCTGGTTGTGGGTTTTTTAAAAATCTGGCTGTGAATGTCTGGTCACCAACCTGCTTCCTTCTCACCTCCCATTATATCCTTTAATGTTATCTACAATCCCCGGTCATATGGTATATAGCCTTTTGTTTTGAAGTCAGAGGATAAGTAGATTTATGGAATCTCTGAACATATGTATATGGGGAGGGCCAACTACGTTGCTAATTTTTTTTAAATAATGGATTGAAAGCACATATACACATTAATCCTGCAAAGTGTTGTGGTCCCTCAACTACAAAAGTTAGAGGGAATAGAGAGTGCTGAGCACCTCACAAGATAGAGCCTTCAAAATGTTATACTGACCTGTATATGCTTCTGAGAAAATGGAAGAGCATTTGTTGTAGAATTTACATCTTTTCTTTCTTTCCTTCTTATCCAAATGTGTTTTGTTTTGTTTTGTTTTTCTCTCAAGTGTGGGATACTTTCTTTCATGAATTTCTTGAAGGTTAAAGGATCATGTAAATCTGTAAATCCACGGCACTGAGGAAAGCCATTTCCTGACATTCTGCCCTTCCATCTGTCAGGTTCCTCAATAGAAGGAAATGGCAGCTTCTTTTTATTGGAGTCCAGGTAGTGGTATCATTTAAGATAAGAATAATAAATCAAACATAAAAATAGAATGGCTGGTCATCACTTCATTAATAAAAACTGCAAGGGAAGAGAGAAAGATTTGTGCAAATAGGAACAAAGCATCAGATAGAAACTTCTGAACAGGATCAGGCACAAATTGGATAGAATATTCCTGTATTTTCTAAATGTGGCCATTTCCAATATAGGTAACTTGTTTTTGTCTTCATAATTTAAAGCATTATACATGGTCTATTATTCTATTTTGGATCCAAGCCCAGTTCACCTTATTTATGCGAGTAGACCAATGAAATCAAATTCTCACTTTATTTGTACTAAAAATTCAATGTAAATGGATTAAAGCCAGTGTGTTTGTCTATTGTACTTATACGAACCCCCTCATTGTAGTATCTAAGCACCCCACTATCTTTAAGGTGTGGTAGGGAAGGGCAATTGTCTTGTTTTACAGAAGTCTGCAATGCAGATAGGTTAAGTGACTTGCCCAAGATCACATAGAAAGTCTGTGGTAGAGCAGAGAACTGAATCCTGGTTTCCCAAGTCCTAGCCTAGTGCCCTAGTCCCTAGACTGTAAGGAACTCATGCAGCCTGTGCAGGGCTTATAGCTGAATGAGTATAGTCTACCCTCATGATACTACCCATGCTAGTTATATAAGAACTCAGTGAGGCCTCATTAGGGTCTGTGCAGTGCTATGGGTGTCTGCCTCTTCACCTGCTAGGTACTGTGCTCTTGGACTAACACCTGATGTTAGTTCGGCTGACCTGGAGTCTGTTGTGAGTGTTATCTTGTTCCCTGAACTACCTGGGGCGGAAGGGGAGACTATGGCATGTTTCCCATGTAGTCAGGAAAGAAATGAAAGAGGAATGTATATAAACTTTGGATGAAAAAGCCAGGCCTGATATTAAAATCTAGGTGTTTTGCATGAATGCGCATTGTACTCTGCCTGTGCTAGTGTCAGCACAAATGAGATATGCCTGAGCTGTAACACCTTAGTACATGTGTTTGAAGGGAAATATGTGATTTCTGAACAGAATTACTGTGCAAGCAAAACCATATTTGCTAAAGATCACAGCAGCAAGCTTGCTCTGAATGTTGAGCCTGAGGAATAAAAAAATCCGTCACTGCTTTGCATAGTACAGTGAGATTAGAAAACTTTGGGTTTGTGCTGCTAAGCACCGGTGTTAGTGGGACTTTGCATGAGGAAATCAAGTAGATGTTGGGGTGACAGAATCCTCCCTCTTAACTTGAAGATACAATTCAAGTCCCCAGACCCAGCTGGCTACTAGACCCATATCTGCAGAAGCCTTCACCACAGCCCCATATAGTGGATCTGTGCTGAATGTAAATACACTGGCCCTTTCCCCACCTTTTCCTGACCTTCTGCACTCTAGAATAGTGAGTCCTCATGAAACAGCTCTTGTTGGCACCTCAGCATTTGTGAAATCCTTCTCTAGAGACTCTCCTCAGCCACCTTTATTCTCCCACTCAGTACAGTGGACATTCAGGATTTCCTGTTGCTTTGGGTCTTGCATGCACACAGAAGAACCAGGATTTGTTCTTATCTCTCTAGTAGTAGTTGCTGGATATGGCCAATGTTTTGTGTTTTTAATGAAGTTTATCTTTCATCCCAAATATAATGAATGTTAAAATTTGAGATGGAAATAATTAGAAAAAGGAAAGTTAATTTCAGATGTCATTGTTTTGCATTTCTATGATTCTATATATAATTAAATAAAGCATTACAATGAGGGTTCTACCACATGGACCACTTTTGGTTTCTGAAACAAGTCTCATTTGCACAAAAATAGAGGTTGTATATAAGCTTGTTAAGCAACAAAAATAATTCTGTGGTGCTGATTACTGCAGTTAGTTCTGCTGCCTTCTTGCATTGTCAGAAATTCTTCCAAAATTGTTCCTATTTCCCTACCCCGCATAGGAAGGGAGACCTACCAGGCTGAGAGGTAATCTTGAAGTTGTCCTCGTACTAGGAGTTTGACTTGGTCTCTCAGCTCACACTTACACTTACTGCCATGGCAATTTTTGCCAGTCTTCATGACACCAGCAAATGGCAATACACTGCACTATATGTATTTAAGAGTGTGTGTTTGTTTGTTTTTTTGCATATGGGTGCGTAAGAAGAGTCCTTTCCTGAAAGGAATAGACACTGACCTTGTACTAATTCTGCTGACAGTTCCTATATTAGTATAGGGCAACCCTGTCTGAAGCAGCATCACCTCAATGCTGCTTCTCATTGTGGAGTTTTGACCAATAAGATGGTACACATAACCAGTTATGCCAGAGACAGCCCTATGGCAATACCTGCCATCTGAGCACCCACAAACTTTGAAGTTCAAATCCACAGCCAGCCCTCTGAAAAGCCATGCCAGTATTTTGGATCTGCAGGCTATAAAAGTAAGCTTGGTTTTGGATCTAAACTTCATGGCCTGGGCCCATGTCAACTTAATAGCAGATCAAGGAAAAGTATCTTGAAATATGAATATGCAACATAGCTGAAAAATTGTTAATGCTCTTTCTTTGTTAGCAGGAGGGAGCTGCAACTTTGGGGGGGGGTGTAGTAGCTAAAGAAAACAAATGGAAGGGGTTGTTTAGAGCAGATTAAAGGGGGTTAGATTGATTCAGGTGCAAGCACCTGAATATTTTGCCTCCTTGTGTCTTCTGCCCTTGAGAATCCTAGCCACTGCATTATCTTTTAACAAACATCTGTTTTTGATTAGCGCACACCCATGTATTTCAGTAAAACAAATACACCTGATTTTCCTTTGAAAAGCAGCCCACTGTTTCCACTACACAGGCTTCTACCACCGCCTTTAAATCAGTTTGGCAACTTTTGTCCTGATTAGCCTTCTGGCTAAAATCAGGAGCTAAATCCTGCACTCTTCACTTAGGCAAAACTCCCATTGACTTCAGCAAGAGTCAGTTCTTTCAGAGGCAAATAGAATATAGCCCTAAATGTAGCATCAATTTGATATCTGCTATGTCCTGTGTCAGGGGACTGTATCCTTTACTTCCATGTTTCCCAAACTTGGGATACCGCTTGTTCAGAAAAAGCCCCTGGTGGGCTGGGCCACTTTGTTTACCTGCCCCCTCTGCAGGTATGGCCGATCATAGCTCCCACTGGCCACGGTTCGCTGCTCCAGGCCAATGGGAGCTGCTGGAAGTGGTGTGGGCCAAGGGACATGGTGGCCGCTGCTTCCAGTAGCTCCCATTGGCCTGGAGCAGCGAACCCTGGCCAGTGGGAGCTACGATTGGCCGAACCTGCAGAAGGGCCAGGTAAACAAACCAGCCCGGCCCTCCGGGGGCTTTCCCTACACAAGCGGTGTCCCAAGCTTGGGAAACACTGATCTAATTGTAGGATAATGGTCTCTGTGATCTAGTGGGTCTTTTCCCAGCTCTAGATACTTCTGCATTTGTCTCCTTTCAAAGTGCCCATGGTGGTGATGGGATCAAACGTGAGTTAGCCTCCAACATTAAATTGTGTGTGGCTTTTTTGAGGGGCAGGGGGGAGGTTGGAGAGGGGCAGTACAAAATTCTCAGCTGGGGTGACATGACTTAAATTCAGATACCTGAGTTGAGATCAGCTGAGGAGCTTTAACTATAAATAATGCTTTATCCGTTGCCAAGGCACTTGAAATCAGCGCAATAATTTAATAGGAAAAATGTATTTTGAAATTGCATGATAAGGATTAGACTGAAGAAATAGAAGGCCCTGGTTTCCCAGAGGTTCAGGAGCTTTTATTTGTCATGGCATAATATCTGACCTTTGATGGGCTATTACTCCATGTGGAAATATTAGGCAGAGTACAGTTTCAGCACATTCTGGGGGCTCTAGGCAGTGGCCTGACCATCCCATGGTTAGCCTGCCCCACTGTAAAGCTATACATTTTGCTTTTCATTAACAAAAATATTTCTGTGATCATTCTAGTGTCCAGCATGCTTGTCTTTCTTGCCTTAGTGCTGTTGAGATTCCTTACCTTCACCTTTGGCTAGTTCCAATCTCTATAATAAGGGATTATGAAATAACGCAGCTGACCTTGAGGGATTTATTGCTGGAAACTGAATGCAACACAAATATGAAGGGAGTATAAGGCTCTGATTTCACTTTTTTTTGTTTTTGTTTTGTTTTGTTGTTTTGTTTTAAGAGGATCATGATGATATCCTGCCCTTGTGAGGGAACGGACTCGGTGATCTGGTTGGTCTGTTCCATCATTAGCTTCTGTGATCCTAATGCCTTATAAACTAAGTACCCTACAAATATGCTTCAGATCACTCCACATCATATCCGCAGACAAGCTGCACAACTACTTTACTTTTGGTATCTCAACACTGCCCAATAGATACCATATTGATTTATTTAACACTGTTATTAAACTTCTGTGGCGTTCACACAGTGAAGGTGAAAGGTTCAGTCTGAAAATGGTATGGCTCAGCAACCGTTTCAGACAGGCATCGTTCCAAGGTACATAAGCCTATGTTTAGTTTTTCCTCATTTTATTATCAGGTTCCAATTTATGGAGCTGGTGATCACACAAGCAATCCCAGTAAAGCTAATACAGCAGTAGGGACAGACTGGCCAGTGGTAATTTGGAGGGGGAGGAGACTGCACTGAGAGGATGATGAGGGAAATCTGCACCGGGAATAAATAATCTCTATTGTGCCCAATGCGTGTAGCACTGGGTTTTGGTCTGTGATAGAGCCAACTGAAGTCCATTTCTTGTTTTGCTGTACTGAGGTACTTAAGGAAATGGACACCAGGAGTATGTAAAAAGATAGACTAGGTGTTTGTCTGCATGGGTTCTTGTTTTGATAAGCCAGACATCTAGCCCTTCTCCCCAGAGAAGCACTGCTTGTGCATGGCTGACTATAAGAAAAGCAGAAGCAAATTACATGCATGTATTTCAAAAGTGATGCTGTGTTATAGCCACAGTTGGTCCCAGAATATTACTTACAAGGTGGGTGAGGTAATCTTTTATTGGACCAACTTCTGTTGGTGCAAGAGATGCTTTTGAGCTACACAGAGCTCCTCTTCAGGTCTCTGAAGTGTTTAGGGAGGAGTGATGATAGAGAGGGAGTGGAATCCTCTGTGAACATACAAAGCAGGTGGGCTGATCTGTACAGCATAAAGAGGAACAAAAATAATGTATTGGATTTTAACCTTTAGGATCAGGATGAATTTTGCAGTGGGAAATAGCAGAATTCACGTTTTTATTTAAAGAATTAAATAATGTATTGTGTGCAGCCACTGTGCTTTGTGGGTCTCAGAATCCAAGTGCCTGGCCCTTGCAGTGGGAGGTGTAAGGACACCCTTTCTCCCTTCATCACCTTCAGTTGACTTTTATTTAGCCGCTCTTCTGACAATAATTCATAGAATTATTTTATTGACCTGACTTCAAGATTTATCTTTTGAGCAGTGTAATCTAAAGACTAAATGGCTCTTACCTTTCCCCTGCCCCCCCAAATGCAAACGAGTCATAAATGCTTCAGTAAAATGGCAGAGCAAAGGTGTGTTTGCTGCACAAGGTTGTTCCAATAAAACTGTACTTTGCCCAAGATGGAACAAAATTGTAAAAAAGACAGTCTAAAATTAAAGACATTGCTTTTTTTATACTGACAAGTTATTTATAACCCTAATATGATACTCTATTGTTTTTTATTATGACACCTGTTTTTATTCTGCTGCACAGCAGCTAGCCCTAGCATTTTGGCAGGGAAGAAGTGAGGGTGCTATCCAAAAATATATTCTTAACCTTTATTTCAACATTTATTATGAAACTTTTGTGGTAACCCTGTTCATAATTACCACCAAATCATCACTCCATCAATTATGGTGTATTTCTGTCACAAACCAATACTAAAATATGATGTGTAGGTTAGAAACCTCATACACACAGTCACATAACCTTCACATTTATTATAGCTTCAGGTTGGAGGAAATGTTCGTAAAAATCAAACTTTCCTTCCTTATATGTTCATTTCCCATTTGTAGTACTTTGTATCCCAAAGCTGCATTATTTATAGTCTCTCTCAGTGATATGGTGCAAAGGAAGTTAATCAGCTCACACAGTTTACACCTGTGAACCAATCCACTAGAGCACAAGTGAGTTTGCCTAGGAAAGAGGTGTTATTGAATTGTCCATATTTTTATAAGCACATAGAATCGCATGTGTACGGTATTATACATTGACAGGCTTCTCTCTGATGTCTTGATAAGGCTCAGAAAAGACAAATGTCACTCTCATCGCATCCCATGTCAATAGAAGCTTTAAGGTTCTATTTGCCATTAGTGAAATTTTGAAAAACAATTTTTAAACTCAAAATACATGTGCTATTATGAAAATGATTAATAGCTGACTAATAGTCTTCAGGAAATAAACTGAAGGCAATTCTCCTCTAGATTCTGTATCATAATAAATGAGATTATGAAGACATGAATTGGTTTATATAATAAGCATCCCTACCATCATAAAATGTTACTGTCATGAGTTATTACATCTTGACAAGCTCCATGATTGGAGGAAGATCAGTGTCTTGGAAAGATGTTGCTCCATATTGTTTGTTTTATCAATGGGAGGATATGACTCTCTGTAAATTTAAATTTCTTTGCTGAGCAGCCAAGCATGCAGGCTGTCAAACAACCCTAATCCTTCTCCATAAGGCAAACCACAATAAGTGTAAATTCTCCCATTTTTTATGCAGACTTATTTTCAGATGTATGTAAACATTTGAACATGGTGGAGAGGAGGAATCAGGAAGCAACATAAGAACGGCCATATTGGGTCAGAGCCAAGGTCCATCTAGCCCAGTATCCTGTCTTCCAACGGTGGCCAATGCCAGGTGCCTCAGAGGGAATGAACAGACCTGGTAATCATCAAGTGATTCATCTCCTGTCTCCCATTCCCAGCTTCTGGCAAACAGAGGATAGGGACACCATCCCTGTCCATCCTGGCTAATAGCCATTGATGGACCTATCCTCCATGAACTTATCTAGTTCTTTTTTGAACCCTGTTATAGTCCTGGCCTTTGCAACATCCTCTGGTAAAGAGTTCCACATACTGTGCATTGTGTGGAAAAAATACTTCCTTTTGTTTGTTTGTTTTTAAACCTGCTGCCTATTAACTGCATTTGGTGACCCCTAGTTCTTGTGCTATGAGAAGGAGTAAATAAGGAAGCGTTATTTAATATCTCTACAGCAGTCATGATTTCATAGAGCTCTATCATACGCCTCCTTAGCTGTCTCTTTTCTAAGCTAATAAGACTCAGACTTTTCAATCTCTTCTCATATGGAAGCTGTTCCATACCGCTAATCATTTTTGTTTGCCTTTTCTGAACGTTTTCCAATTCTAATATCTTTTCTGAGATGGGGCAACGACATCTGCATGCAGTATTCAAGATGTGGGTGTACCACAGATTTTTATAGAAGCAATATATTTTCTGTCTTATCTATCCCTTTCTTAATGATTCACGACATTCTGGTTGCTTTTTTGACTTCTCCTGCTCATTGAGTGGATGTTTTCAGAGAACTATCCACAGTGACTCCAGGATCTATCTTGAGTGTTATCTGCCAATTTAGACCCCATCACTTTATATGTAAAGTTGGGATTGTTTTCCAAAGTGCGTTACTTGCATTTATCAACATTTAATTTAATCTGACATTTTTGTTGCCCAGTCACCCAGTTCTGAGATCCTTTTGTAGCTTTTCACAGTCTGCCTGGGACTTAACTATCTTGAGTAGTGTTGTATCATCTGCACATTTTGCCACCTTTTTCCAGATAACTTATGAATATGTTGAATAGGACTGGTCCCAGTACAGACCCCTGGGGGACATCATTAGTTACCTCTCTCCATTTTGAAAACTGACCATTTATTCCTACCCTTTGTTTCCTATCTCTTAACCAGTTACCAATCCATGAGAGAACCTTCCCTCTTATCCCATGACAGCTTACTTTGCTTAAGAGCCTTTGGTGAGGGACCTTGTCAAAGACTTTCTGAAAATTTAAGTACACTATATCCACTGGATTCCCCCTTGTCAACATGCTTGTTGACCCCCTAGACCCTTAGAGGAATCCCAATGCTGGGGAAATCTCCAGCTGCTGCTTTAGGATAGCTTTTAAGACACAATTGTTCCACTGGGGTATCAGTCCGGGATCTATATTATATGCACAGAGTAAAAGTATGATGAGTATGTGGGCTGTGATGCAGACAGAAAATAGGCTATAAGAAGTCTTAATAGCTTGATACAATAGTGCAATTATTCACAAACTGCATAACTCAAGAGCTCAGTCATTATTCTAATAAGAGTTGAGATGGACCTAAGCTGCAAAGAAAGAGTGGCCAGCTTTGAAGTTTGGCTCTGGATCACCAACATATCTTTAAGAGTAAATTCAGAATATCTTATTTCAGGGCCTATTGACTTCAGTATGGATTGGACTGAGTCATAAACCAGCTTCCCTCAGATCAAAACATGTGTGTGTCCAAAAGGCTGCAGGAGGAATTCCTGAACGAGAGGTGTGTGTGTAATGTATATAATCAGGTGGTCTCCCAAATGACCCAGATGTTCATTTTACATCTCACCAGTGGTTTCCCCAGAAATTGAAATTGGGGGGGTGTTTAAATTTACAGGGGGGTTTCAGGTCCAATGAGATATATAAAAGAGATATGAATAAAGTAAATGTTTTGTTAGGATTATGCAAATTTAACATAATGTGATGGGGCAAGGCCAGATGGCTACAGTAAAGTACTGAGGAACAGGTATGTTAGCCCCAGGCTAAACAAATCCCTAGGACCGTGGTAACCAAATGGCAGTTGCTCCAAATTAATCAAGGCACCTGGGGCCAATTAAGATCTTTCTAGAAGGCAGTGGAGATAGCTACTTTGATTAGAAAACCTGCAGCCAATCAAGGCAGACTAATCAGGGCACCTGGGTTAAAAAAGGAGCTCACTCCAGTCAGGCAGGGAGGAGCCAGAGGAGAAGGAGTGTGTACAAAGAGCTGGGAGCAAGAGGCACAAGGAGCTGAGACTGAGAGGGTGTGCTACTGGAGGACTGAGGAATTATCAGACCAATCAAGCATTATCAGACAGCAGGAGGAAGCTCCTGTGGTGAGGATAATGAAGGTGTTTGGAGGAGGCCATGGGGAAGTAGCCCAGGGAGTTGTAGCTGTCATGCAGCTGTTACAGGAGGCACTATAGACAGCTGCGATCCACAGGGCCCTGGGCTGGAACCCGGAGTAGAAGGTGGGCCTGGTTCCCCAAACCCCAACCCTGATAGACAACAGGATGGAGTTGAACGCAGACCTGTGGTTCCACCCAGAGGCGGGAACTCACCTGAGTGAGCAAATCCACCAATAAGCGCAGGACCCCACCACAGGAGAGAGACTTTGTCACAACTAGGAAAGTGCAAGTTACCCAACACAATAACAGATGTGAGATTTCTAAAACAGCTTAAAAAAAATTGACTTTTCAAAATCAGCCATCATGGAATAAGAGGGGCAGTCCTCTCATGGATTAAGTACTGGCTAAAAGATGGAAACAAAGGGTAAGAATAAAATGACAGTTTTCAGAATGGAGAGAGATAAATAGTGGTATCCTTGAGGGGTCAGTCCTGGGACCAGTACTGTTCAAACATATTCATCTGGAAAAATGGGTAAATCAGTGAGGTGCAAAATTTGCAGATAATACAAAACTATTCAAGATAGTTAAGTCCCAGGATAGACTGTAAGAGCTACAAAGGATCTCGCAAAACTGGGTGACTGGGCAACAAAATGGCAAATTAAATTCAATGTTGATAAGTGCAAAGTAATGCACATTGTAGGAGAGCAATCTACGACTATACATACAAAATGATTGGATTGAATTAGCTAATTAACACTACGAAAAGAAGATCATGGAGTCATGGATTTAGTGATCTGAAACATCCACTCTATGTGCAGCAGCAGTCACAAAAGCAAACAATGTTGGAAATCATTAAGAAAGGGCTAGATAATAAGACAGAAATATCATATTGCCTCAATATATATCCATGGTACGCCCACACCTTGAATACTGTATGCAGATCTGGTCACCCATCCTAGAAATATATATATTGGAATTTGGAAAAGGTATAAGATGGGAACTAAAATGATCAGGGGTATCAAAAGGGATGAGAGATTAAAATGACTGTGGAATTTTTCAGCTTAGAAAAGAGATGACTAATGGGGAAAATGGAAGAGTCACACATCTGATGGTGCGTAAGAAAGTGAATAAGGACTTTATCTAAACCTCACGTAACAGAAGAACATGCAGTCACCCATGAAATTAATTAGAGCAGCAGGTTTTAAAAAAACAAAAGAAGTACTTCTTCACACAACTATAAAGTCATACCAGGGAACTCTTTGCCAGGGGATGCCGTGAAGACCAAAACTATAACAGGATTATAAAAAGAACTAGATAAATTCCTGGAAACAGGTCCATCTGTGGCTATTAGCCAGGATGGGGAGGATGCATATATACCATGCTCTGAGTGCCCTAGCCTGTTGCCAGAAGCTGCGGAATGGGCAACAGGGATAGTCACTTGATGATTTACCTGTTCTGTCATTCCCTCTGAAGCACCTGGCATGGCCACTGTTGTAAGACAGGGTACTGGGCTATATGGACCATTGATCTGACCCAGTGTGACCATTCTTATGTAAAAATTAATTGTTTAGTACAGAAACTCCCCAATTATAATACCTCCCAAGGTAGCAACAATGTGAGAACACCACTGGCAAATAATGCATTTTAAAAATCTTGGCCTACTAGGAAACATTTAATGTTTCCATTCCCAGTCACAAATCTAGCATTCGTGGGGCAAAGTGACTAAAATATAGTCCAACAAACGTTTTTATTATACATGCCCTCACTTTCCCTCCACCGCACTCCAACTCACGGTGTTGTCCTTGGTCAGTGGAGACTTCAGAGTTCAGAGGTGCTTTCACGTGAGTACACCTTCCAGGTGCGGGGACAAGAAGGCACTTGCTTGTTCCTTCAGCTGCTCACTGTTTGCTCTAGCCACGTTCTGTTCGTTGTGCCACCTTTCACTCCACCACTCTGTTGCCAATGCCCTGCACAGTCACCTTCGGCTGCCACTGTGACCTCTGCGAGTGGTCTCTGGAGGTTCCACCAGCTCTCAGTGATTTCAGCTGAGCTCTCAGTGTGGGAACCTCACTCGCTGCTAGTGCAGTCTGGGTTGTCTCTTACACAAAAACACTGTACCCACAGGAACACTGTCTCCACAACAGGACTAAGCACTTAGATCTGATTGTCAGTGATTTTTGTTCTGTTAAGTGACCACTGCAGCTGAAGACTATCTATGGAGCCTAATCAGCTCTGTCTTTAAAAAGTGGAGAGGGACAGGTCCCCACCCTCTCGATGTCTTCAAATCATCACAGGCTACAGTTCTACTGCCCTTTACTCATACAATAAGAACAACATTTCATCCCCCATTCCCCCCCACATTATTCAAGTGGTTTGTAACCCAGCCTCAGCCAAAATCTATCACTTGGACAACGCAGCTCTGTTTGCTGGATACCTAGGTAGATTAGGTGTGAATGTAAATATAATCTGGCCTGCCCTGAAGCCTTTCCCCACAGCCCCAGCTCATCACTAGCTGTCAGGGAGAGCTCATTTAGACTTTGCTTACAAATCATCATTTGAAATTATTAGGTTGGCCAACATCACCGAAATGAATGCACTGGTATCATAAATAAAAAAAACAGCTGTATAAGGAAGCTAGTCTATGTTCATACTTTTTCAGATACACATTTTATCATACACTGTATAAGCTTTTAAAGTGTGTATTAATGTTTCAGTTTAAATTCAGATTTCCAAACAGTCACTGAATTGGTAAGTAACTAGTTCACAAAACTGGGGAGGGGTGTTGAGGAAATTCGGGGGGAGTTACAGGGAAATCACTGCATCTCACTAATCTAAATTCTAGAAACTGAGTGACATCTTGGCTACTGGAAGTCACAAGTCAAAGGAGACAGATTTTCACCCTGGGTTTTGGTGAAAGGGTTCTTAATTGTTTCTGCATTTGTATAACCTACTTCTTTCTAATTCTCAGTAGTGAGTTGTCGTTTCAAGTTCTGTTAATTGTACAATGTCTGAAAATAATCCAGTAGCTTTTGGCTGTGACCTGTGACTTGGAACCATGCCTCCTATCTACATTTTACAAACCAAAGAACACTGGAACTTCCAGGGAGATTGATGCTTTCCTTCAGAAAAACAAGGTCAGCATCTCTTAAATTAATGACTGTTAGGTTTGTGCTATTCAAGCCATATTCTGATATGGACAAGCTCACCAATTATCTTTATTTTTATGGTTTAAAATTTTTAGGAAAGTTTTTTGGGGCAGTTCTGGCAGAGTCCTGATTTCTCTGACCGTTCTCATTCTGGTTTTAGACCTGGGTAGGCCAAGGAGTGTGGGTATGGTATGGCTGGTTGTAATGGTCTGTTGTCTCAATTTAGTGATGGATAAAGGTGATGTGACCACACTAATCCTCTTAGATATGTTAATCCTCTTTATTCCTGTCAACCATGAGGTATTGTTGACCTGTTAGTGTTAACCAAGTATAGAGTTTTACTTGGTTATCTTTTCCTTGGAAAAGATCTGGAAGATAGCACTGGGTGACAGGTCTCATGACAGAATCTGTGTTCTGGAAGAATCTATTCTGCCACCTGCCCTGTCTAATGTGTATATGAGGTCATAAAGGGAAACAGGGCAGTTTGTGTTTTTTGTTGCAGTGCCATAATCACACTGATGCTTGGCTTCACTTTTTTTTTCTTCTCCAACTCAGGTACCACAGTTCAGCCTTTTCCAGTTTACCTGAAATTATAGTTTAGATGACAGCCATCTGCTTACAACTAATTTCTGAGAAGACTGAAGAAATTCTGACTGATGTTAGAAACAGCCAGAGGAAATTGTGAATATGATATCTACCTCTTCAATTGAGGGTACATGGCTGCTTTTGGATAGTAATGTTTGCAATCTAGGAGCCCTCTTGGATCCTTGCTATCTGAATATTGTGATCAGCATGGTCAGAAGGCAGCAGGAGAGAGTTAGAAGGGAGCCTTATTCCCTGTAAGGGGAAGAAAGTTTGCTATAGATTAATTAGAGCACCTGCAATTAGTCACATGAGAAAACCCCCTGCTTCAATCAGACAATGTGGGAGTAGGAGCAGAAAGGATTGGTGTTGGAGCAGAGAACAGCTTGAAGGAAAGCAGAGGATAGTTTGGAGAAGTGTTGCTGTGGGCTAAGAAGTCCTAGGCCTTAGGTAAGGGGCACCTGGCTTGTGCAGAGGGAGGGCAGGAAGTCCCCCACAAGCTGAAGGGCAGGAAAGGGAAGTAGCTCAGGGGAAGGAACCATCAGTTCAAGTGGTTCACCACTATTCTCAGGGCCCTTGGGCTGGGACCTGGAGTAGAGGGCGGGCCCAGGTCCCTCCCTCTCCACTCCCCTCCTCTAGGACACTAGTGGGGCAATTAATATTCCAATTTAGGGGCAAGAAATGGTGCCCTGAACCCCCCCCAAAGAAGAGAGAGAGCACGAGACCCATCATAATAGTGTCGGCAATTTGCCACAATATCTAGAAGTTGTCCGCAATGGCCAAGACAGGGTGGTTTGTGTTGGGTTTCCCCCCCCCCACCATCTTCTCTGAGTAACTTTTCCTATCTGTAAAAGCAGCAAAGGGTCCGGTGGCACCTTATAGACTAACAGACATATTGGAGCATGAGCTTTCGTAGGTGAATACCCACTTCGTCAGATGCATGCTCCAATACGTCTGTTAGTCTATAAGGTGCCACAGGACCCTTTGCTGCTTTTACAGATCCAGACTAACACGGCTCCCCTCTGATACTTTTTCCTATCAGGTGCAGGCCTTAGGTTGCCTCCATTACCTACTTGTGGAGGTCTCTGTATTGGATTGTGGCAATGTGATCTTCCTGATGCTAGTTTTAGGGCTTGTCTATATGAGCAAGTTTTTGTTGCCAAAAACAGCCTTTTGGCAACAAAACAGCAGTAATATACCTATCGCAATGTGACTTAAAAAGAAAAAGCCTAGTTTTGGTGACAAACTTCCACCCCTGCAAAAGACTTTTCTTTCCCTCTCCCCTTTATTGTTGACAAACAGCCCGTGTAGACACCACAGCTTTTTTCGATTGTAATTTGGCCTACAGAAAGTGTCCCACAATTCCTATGCTGCTGCTCTGGTCAGTGGCTTGAACTCTGCTGCCGTGCAGCCAATCCACCTCTCCGCCTTGCAAGCCCTGGGAATCTTAAATCTTGTTTCCTGCTTGCTGGCTTCCCAGAGGAGCTTCCCAGGCAAGCATAACTGGTTATTGCACCAAACGTCTTCCCACTTGGACCACCACTGAGTTGTCCACTGAGTTGTTGGATCTGATCAGGATATGGGGAGAAGTCTGTTCAGTCGCAGCTGTAAGTTGCACATAGGAATCAGGACATATATGGGCAAATTTCTCAAGGCTTGTGCAAAAAGGGCTATGATCAGGACATGCAGCAGTACATAGTGACGAAAAAGGAGCTGAGGCAGGTGTACCATAAGGTGTGGGAGGCGAACCATCACTTTGGTGGTGCACCTAAAACCTGCCACTTCTATAAGGAGCTGAATGCTATCCTTGGTGGTGACCTCACCTCCATCCTCGATAGCCCTGTGGATACTTCGCAGGCAGCAGAAAGAGGGGTTAACCTGGAGGCTGAAATTCTGGATGAAGAAGTCAAGCTAGAAGAAGATGCGGTGCTCCCAGTGGGGCAGGGCAGCCAGAAACTTCTCTCCACTCCAGAAGTGCTCAAAGGGGAGCAGGAAGCAGATGAGATGCCAGGTAAGTTGCTGTGGCTTATATAGGAATCAAAGTGGGAGGCAGGTAATTGCTCTGTGTAGCTAATCTGCATGGCCAAGCAGGGTGTCGATGGACTTCAAGACCTACAGGGAATCCTCCAGAGGCTCTGCAAAGATTCCAAGGGATTGCAGCCTTGTTAGTTCCCCCATTGTAGGAAACTGTGCCATGCCATTTAGTAATCACTGGAGCTGGGACCAAAGCAGCACATAGCTGAGCAGGGTGAAAGCCACGAGCATGCAGCAGTTGTGCCCTGGCTTCTCTGGTCACCCGCAGCAGTGAGATGTCAGCCAGCAGGTTGGCTGCCTGTGGAAAAAGTGTGTGATTATTTTAGAATGAGTTCCCTGTGAAGCTGCCCTGTAAGATGAGACCTTTGTCCAGATGCACAAACGCCTCCCACCCCTCCCGCCACACACACTCACCGTGATTGGGGTGCTCATGGAGCTGTGTGCCTGCCTAGAGTCTCAGAGAAAGTGATTTTCTACTAGCAAAAGGCCCTTGTTCCTAAAACATCTCAATCATTTGCTGGAATGCAACAATTCCTCTTCTGTTCAGCACAGACCTTGACGAACACCCCATGCAGCCCCACAGACTGGTTTCAGCAGATAAGGGAGACCCCTCAGCACAGCAAAGAAGACATGTTCCGGGAGGTGCTGCAAAGTGATGAGATTGACCAGGGAATACACGGAGTGCTGGGAAGCCAATGCTGCATTTGCTAGGCAAGTGACCAAGTAGATGATAAGTTATGGAGGATCAGATACAGCTGCAGACTGAGCAGATCCCTGGTCAACCTCCACTGCAACACATGCAGATGCACGATTCTTTGCCAGCCCCACCCACCTCTATGCCCACACATTCCTTTTCACTTCACAGCACTCCTGATTTTCCTGATCACGCCATCCCCTCTCACAGCTTGCACGATAGCTGGAGCTCCACACTGTTGTGAGGTTTTACCCTTTTTAACAAAAATAAGTGCTAAGGTATTTAATGGTACAGTGTTTTTATTCTATGTGTTCTACAAAAGAGCATAGCAATCAATTCACTCTCAGGAACAGGTTTCTAAAGCATTTTGTTGCATGGACCTCGGGCCCAAAATTGTACATGGGTGCACCAACTCCAGTGCAGACGTGTTACTGCCCCTCATTGTCAAAGCGGTTCTTCAAAGCCTCTCTGATATTAATAGCAGCCTTCGGGGCTCCTCTGACAGCCTTAGCATCTGGCTGTTCAAACTGTGCAGCCAAGAACTCTGCATCAGTGTGCCACACCTGAACAAACATTTCACCCTTAGATTCACACAGATTATGCAAAGTGCAGCACATGGCTATAACCACAGAAATATTCTCAGTAAAGTCTAGCCTGCCATTGAGACACCTCCAGCAAGCTTTCAAACAGCCAAAGGCACATTCCATGTGGCATCTGCTCAGCCTGTTAAAACTCTCCTGGTTGTCCAGCTGACCTGTGTAAGGTTTCATGAGCCAGGGCTGTAAGGGCTAAGCCAGGCCTCCCAGGATTACTATGGGCATTTCCACATCCCCCCCGCTACTGTGATCTTGCGCTCTGGAAAGAAAGTCCCTGCTTGCAGCTTTCTGAACAGGCCACTGTTCCTGAAGATGCGTGCGTCATGCACCTTTTCAGATGAGCCTACACTGATGTCCATGAAACACCCCCGGTGATCCACAAGCACCTGCAACACCATGGAGAAATATCCCTTCCTATCGATGTATTCAGAGGCAAGGTGGTCTGGCACTAAAATTGGAATGTGTGCTAGCAGTCGCCCCGCCACAGTTAGGGAAACTCATCTCTGCAAAGCCGTCCACTATTTCATTCACATTTCCCAGAGTCATGGTCCTCTGCAGTAGGATGCAATTTATTGTCCTGCATACTTGGAGTAATACAGCCCCAACAGTGGACTTTCCCACTCCAAATTGATTTGCAGCTGACAGATAGCAGTCTGGATTCATCAGCTTCCACACAGCAAGTGCAACACCCTTCTCTACCAAAAGGGCAGCTCTCAATCTGGTATCCTTGTGCCACAGATCGGGGGGACAGCTCAGCATATAGCTCCATGAAGGTTGCTTTATGCATCCTAAAGTTCTGTACCCACTAGTCGTCATCCCACACCTGCATGACAATGCGACCCCACCAATCAGTGCTCTTTTCCCTAGCCCAAAAGCGGTGGTCTACTGTATGCAGCTGCTCTGTGAATGCACAAAGAATTGATAAGTTGCTTCTGTCCGTATCTCACTCAGATACCTGCAATTCATCTTTGTTAACTTTGCAAGTAACTCTGAAAGTAACTGTGCTGCCATGTGCTATGTCTTCAGAACAGCTAACCTCGCATAGGCGAGAAGTGCAGGATCCGTCCTCTCACTGCAGATGCTGGTGCGCACTACAAAAGAATGACCATTGGAAAAATGGCACGAAAGGAACCCAGAAACCATGGGAGGGCAGGATGGTACATTTTGCACATCCCAGGATGTGCCATGTTCCATTTCCACATTCCCACAACACCTAGCAATGGATGGTGTCACCAGACACTCTGGGATACATACTTACAGTCCATTGCTCTCGCAGTTGACAAAAGTGTCCTGAATGTGGACATGATCTGTCAATAGAGGGAGCAAATGTAGACACATTTTGTTGTGTTTTTGTTCTTGGTTGGTGTTGTGTGGTGTGTGTGCTTTTATTTTTTTTTTCTTGTCGATATTAGTTTCATTGACAAAACTTGCCTGTGTAGACAAGCCCTTAGTCCACTCAAGCCTCATCTGGTGTAATTAAATAGCAGTGTCATACAGCTAATACTGCTTCTGTGTTCCAGAGACAAGTTGTCTTACAACTCCTTTGCAAATGCAAGTCCATTTGGCTCTGCATAACAGTTATGGTTAGGGTCCTGAGTATTTTACAGATGGGTTAAACTCTAATGAGAGGCAAAGAAGCTGAATTCAAAAGCAGATGCTTAAACTGACAGCCCACAGTTCTGTCCTTCTGGGGGCAGGGCATTCTCAGTGGAGGGCCCTTGACTCACATTCATATTCCTTCCCTCCCCACCCAACCCTTGGCCAAACTGGCCTTGCAATATGCCAAGAAATCAAAAACTTGGGCTCTATCTATTTATTCAGACTTTCTGAGTAGGTGACCTTAAATGTCTTTTTGGTTTCCTTTTTTTTAGAAGGATGTATATTGGGTTTAATGCTTAAATATTTATTGTTCATGTACTACAGAGAAAGGTGATGCTTAAGCTGAAAAATAAATCAATAAATTGTTTTCTACACAGCCCACTGCACCAATTCTTTAGTTACTGAGAGGAAACCAGACTTCCTCCTTCCCAGGCTATGTCAGACAGAGGCCTGGTCTACACTACGCATTTAAATTGATTTAAAGAGCGTTAAATTGATTTAACGCTGTACCCGTCCACACTACAATGCCCTTTATATCGATATAAAGGGCTCTTTAAATTGATTTCTGTACTCCTCCCC
>NC_133770.1:217173836-217231587 GCF_003597395.2 Chelonoidis abingdonii
GGGTCACTTGCTGGAGGATTCTCTGCACCTTGAAGTCTTTAAACTCATGATTTGAGGACTTCAGCGGCTCAGACATAGGTTAGGGGTTTGTTGTGGGAGTGGGTGGATGAGATTCTGGGCCTGCGTTGTGCAGAAGGTCAGACTAGTTGATCATATTGGTCCCTTCTGACCTTGAAGTCTATGAGTCGACAAAACAGAACTATTCCCTGTTGTGTTCTCTGCCCCCCTGAACAAAAAAAATTAATTGAAAATCAGCATCTTAAAAAAACCATTAAGGATCTTTCAAAAGAACAGTCCAACTAAAGCTGCTGTAGTGACACCCTGGTTACATCAGGTCTGGTGTTTATTTAAGGATGGTGTAAAATTAAGTGAGAACTTCCTGTTTCCTTTGCATGTGTAACTCAAGCAGATCTTGCTTATTTTTTTTCCTTAAGTGCTCAGAATTTAGGGGAAGAAAGTGAATGAGATTCTGCTTATACCAGATGAGAAAAAGTAGAAGGGACCAAAATCTATTCTTGTGCAAAAATTTGTTCTCCCTGAAGTCAATAAGGCTACACAGGTGTAACTGTCAGCAGGAATTGGCCTGTGTTCTCCTTCCCCTTCTCGAATCACACATCCATGCTTACCCAACATTTTCCACTTGGGAAAGAAGTTAGTTTGGGGCAGAAAAATGAGGACTAACTTCAGGTTTATTTAGCTTTAAGATTTTGGAATAAAACTCAAAAGAGGTTCTTTTATGATGGATTGAATTGCTAGAGAACCAGCAAATGGACAGAACCTGCCTTTAGCCTATTTAGCTAGTCTTTCTAGTATAGCCTGCTAAGAAGTGAATTTAAAATCTTTGAGGGAGTGTAACATTATCTGATTAAAATATGACCATATAGATCATTGTTGCAACCACTGTTATATATTTGCAGCAAATCTTGTACAAAGGTTGTCAAGTGAGGTGTCTATAAAAAGGTTTATGATCTGCTGGTTATGATTGTGCATGTATCATTTTTGTATTTGAAGTTATAACTATTGGCTCTATACTTGTGTAGAGCCCCTCTCCACCTGATTACCACCTTTAATGGCAATCTGCTTACAGGTTCCGATGGACAGGTCTAGGTTCTTTCGGAGCCCGCCACCCACTCAGCAGGGTGAATCTTTTTTCTTTTTTGTTATGAAATTATTTGGCAGTGCCTCCACCCTCCTCGCTCCTTCCTGGCAGGGTCACCAGCGCAGCTTGCGTGGAAAATTCTAACTACAGAGGAATCCCCACTTACTTGCCAGATAGTTGGAGACTTCCAAGAAATAACACAACACATAAAAATATATTCAACACAACAATTATATTAAACAGGTAACAAATACAACATAACAGGGTGAAACACTATTTTTAGGGTCACCGGTGCCCACACTGAAAATACCTGTGACTTGATGTAACAAGTGTAAAATTAGCGTCCTGTTGGTACGCGTACTTTGCTGGGGCCCTTGATGACCTATAAAATTCTCTGCAGTGGCTTAGCAGTGTGGCTGACTGGGTTCAGTACAGCCCAAAGGACCCACAAGTGGGAGGAGGTGGTGAATCCCTCCACAGGTGTAATAAGCAGTAGGTTATAAAATCCTCAAACCCTTACTCCCTGGCATGAAGACACAGTTCAGGGAGTAGAGGGTCCCCAAAACAAATTCCCTGACTAACTAACTAAAGTCAGTGCACTCACGAACTCCATGAATGATCCTCAGGTTTGAAGATGACGCTGGACTCCTCAGTCCCTGCAGAGGGGCTGCTGTCTGCTGGCAGGGATCCTCCTCAGGCAGGAATCAGGCTGCGTTGGTCCCAGGATTTTCCCTCATCACAAAGGGGCGCAGGGCTCAAGGTGTAGGTTATACAACTACCCTAACATCCAAACTGTAGCCTCCGAGCCCAACCTCTAGTCACACACTCCGCAGGCAGCTTCCCTGGACTAGCACAGCTGACCTGTGGTGACTAGTCTCCCCAGGGGAGCTGGAGGTGAACCCAGCCTGGCTGGGGAAATTTCTCAGCAAACGCTACCAATTGGGAATCATGTGTGGGGAAGGAAAACCCAGCTGAGGGATCTGCGGTCGGCTCCCTAGAGGCCAGTTCGCAGGGGGAACCCTGCTTGCAGGCCTGGGACTCACCAGATCCCCCCACAACCAGTCCTGCCCTGGCCCTCACTGGCTCCCGCCTCTTCAAAATGGCTTCTCCCCTCTCCTCAACTCCCTGGGAGGGGCATCTCACTCCCTATTGGTTGCCAGGCAGACTCTGAGTTTGCCTTGGCTCCTCCTCCCTGAGCGGCCAGCAGACAGAGCTTCAAGAATCTATGTAATCTCCTTGGGGGTTACACTTGGATTTCAAATGTTTGCTCCCGGGTACCACCCACAAGGTAGCTAGCCAGCACAGCTTGGAGGGACTATTCAAATTGAGTGGCTTTCGGAAATAACATTTAGCCGACAATGGACCATGGGAGACGCCCATCTACACTTGATGGAATTTCCTGCAATAACTGAGAGAAATTGGGCATGAACATGTGACTTGCCAATGTGACTCCAAACACGATCTGATCACCTGTGATTCTCCACTAGCTGTTCTGAGGGCTTTATTTTGAAACAGTGGGTGTCCCTTTACATTGCAGAAGAGATAAAAGGCCCTGGAAACTCCCCCATTTTGCCTCTATCCGCCTCCAGCCTCTGGACTTATACTAATGGAAGCATTCTAAGCAAGGGACTGAGGTCCTTCCAATGATTTGGAAGCAACCAGAGACTCAACAAGCCAGCAGTTTATTCCATCACTGCTACAAGCCTGATCCAAGAACTTTACAATTTTTGTATGTATTTGATTCCTTTAACCAATTTTAACTCTCACCTTTCTTTCTTGTTTTTTATGATTCAATGTTTAGATTTTAGGTACTAAAGAATTGGCATCAGCATGATTTTTGAGTAAGATCTAAGTTATATATTGACCTGGGTGTGTGGCTGGTCCTTTGGGATCAGAAGAACCCTTTATTTGAAGAGGTTGGTTTTAAAGAATCACTAATCTCTATATCCAGTGTTTTTGGTGGTGATATAAGGACTAGAATGCCAAAGGAAACTGCTTTTATGACTTTTTGTTAGCCAGTGTGGTGAAACAGAAGTTTACTTTTGTTGCTGGTTTGGTATATCTTAGGGAAGAATAACCACCAGTTTGGGATTGTGTTTGCCCTGTTTTTGGCATTCTCAGTTGTGGCCCACTGGGGCACGGTTACAAGGAGAAATCTACAACATTGTGTGTTGAGCTTCCTCCAGTGCTTTTGCAACCACTTAAAAGTATAAAGATGTGTTGGCCTATGGAACTAGGCTGAACATAAGGAAAGGACTTGATTGCCTGTGCATCTCAGTACAGAAAAATACATAAAACTTGGATTTCTTTGATTTTTAGTACAGTTCAATATAGTATTGAACACAATCCATCACAAATCTGAAGCCCCTCGATGGAAGGTACTGTACAAGTTAAAGTACTGGTATCCAGAATGGGATGTTTTGATTGTTTTTCCTACAAATATGTGGGAATTCGTTCCTTATCCATGGGAGTGGCAATAGTTCTGGCTGAAGCTGGATAGAGTGTGCGCAGGTTCTGTGCAAGCTTCCCACCCTACCGCACTGGTACTGCCTCTTTCCCCCACCACAGGGACTCACCAATTGTCCAGAAATGGGACCCAGCACACACAGACGATAACGGTGATGGGCACTAGGTCCCAGGAGTCGGCGTCCTGCAGCTGCCTGCCAGCCTCAGCTGAGGAGAAGGACAGAGGGAGTTTCTTCCCTCCCTGACAGCTAAACAGAGCTTTGGAGAAATGGGGGGTGGAGCAGGGGAGGACTATGCCTGCTCAAACTACACCCACGACTGGCATGGGTTCCCATGGTAACTGGATTTTTAGTGTCCGGATACCTGGAAGTGTGGGGAGATTCAGACAGAGGGAGTGGAAGCAGCTGCCTGCTGGCTGTGCTCCTTCCAAACCACAGGGGGCTGCTTTGCCTTTCCTGCTGGCAGGAGCGCTCCAGCAGGGCTGCATGAGCAAGTTCACCTCCCTCACTTGGGCCTGGCCACGCCCCCTACCTGACCAGTCGGGCCTAAAAATAGGAGGGCGTAAGGCTATAGCTTTATTAGCCTAATGGTTAATCCAAGCCTGCACCTAGGCAAGCTCGTCTTTTCAATAGGTGATCCCTTACACCAAAAATCACAACAATTTCCAGGTTACTTCCAGTCCCAAAGAACCCAGGTCAATGGTACCTTAGAACTTTCACCAACGACAACACTTGTGACCAGTCCTGTAATACTAACTAAAGAGTTGTTGACTTGGAAAATGTGTCTATTCTCCTTTCAAAGGATTTATTTTGTTTCAAAACAAAGAGTATCTACAACTGGACAGCTGACAACGGCACGTGCCCATCTCTCGGTCACTGTGTTGTCATCTGCTGTTTGTTCTTAGCCAAGGCCCAGAGCCTGCACAGGCAGGACCCTGCATCTATGCAGAGCCCTGCGACTGGGCCCAGGAATCCACTTTTAGCTACCTATTCAGGTACTTAAAATGGCCCTCACTCCCATAGTATCTGAGCACCATTCCCATCTAAGGTGCTAGATCAGTAATAAATAACAGCCCACTACAAAATGCAAATCTCCAAACTGAGCCCACATATAAATTACATTGCCATTATGCAACTGTCAGGCTGACTTGCAACATTTGATTGGACTCACTTGCCTTGTGGCCTGTGAAAGTCCAATATGGCCCTTCAAAATTAAAACTAAGAACACTCACAAGACAATGAGACGTACATCTCTCAAAACACTATGCTAATTTTACCCAAACACTAATTAGTTAGATATTGTTTTAAAACTTACACCGTAATAAGCAGTTTGTTGTGACTATGGATTACCTCAATGGTGCACTATGGGGACTCCTTGGTCCTACTCTATTTAAAGTCAATGCAACTTTTGTCACTGAGCATGGGAACAAGGCCTTTGAAGACGAGAGAGGGGAAGCATCAGGGCAGGACCAGTAGGATTGCCACTGCACGGATCCAAGGGTCACTGCCCCAATGGTCACTCTCCCCACACATTAGATTACCTATTGGGACCATGGTCTTTCTACAGAAACCTAAGTGTGCTATTTCCCATTGCCAAGATGAACAAGGTTGGTGTGAGAGCTGATTGGACAGAGATTCTCAGTGTATATACACAACAAAAAAATAAAGCATGCTGTATCCGAAGCCACCAGGAGAGTGGAAGTGAGTGAAAATACTAATTAGATGCTTGAACCAAAGCTAGAGTTGCCAACTGTCTAATCACACAAACCCAAACACCCTTGCCCTGCCCCACCCCTTCCCCAAGGCCATGCCCCTGCCCCGCCCCTTCTCCAAGGTGCCTCCCCTCTCAGTCCATCTTCCCTACCTCTGTCGCTCACACTCCCCCACCCTCACTTACTTACTGGGCTGGGGCTGGGGCTGGGGCAGGGAGTTGGGATGCGGGAGGGAGTGCAGGCTCTGGGCTGGGGCTGAGGGGTTTAGAGTGTGGGAGGGGGCTCCGGACTCAGGCTGGGACAGTGGGTTGGGGTGCAGGAGGGGATATGGGGTACAAGATGTGGGAGGAAGTTTTGGTGCTGGAGGGAGCTCAGGGTTCGGGGTTGGGGTGCCGGAGGGGTTCTGGGTGCGGGCTCCGACCAGGTGACGCTTACTTCAGGCATCTCCCGTTCGGCACTGCAGCAGGGCTAAGGCAGACTCCCTGGCCCCGTGCCACTTCCGGAAACAGCTGGCACATCTCTGAAGCCCATGGGTGGGGGGCAGAGGTCTCCGTGCAATGCCCGTGCCCTGAGCACCGACTCCACAGCTTGCGGACATTGGGAGCTGATGGGGCAGTGCCTGCCTTAGTCCTGCTGCGTTGCTGCCCAGGATCCACACGAAGTAAACAGGACCATGGGGAACTGCACGCTGCCGCCTCTGTGCACCGCTCCCAGAAGCAGGCAGCACGTTCCTGCGGGCTCTGGGAAGGGGGAGCAAGTAGCTCTGTACGCTGCCTCTGCACGCAGGCACTGCTGCTGCAGTTCCCATTTGTCGCAGTTCCCAGACAATGAGAGCTGCGGAGTCAACGCTCAGGACGCAGTTAGCCCATGGAAACCCCCTGCCCCTCCCCCAGGGGCTGCAGCGATGTGCTGGCCGCTTCCAAGAGCAGCGCAGGGCCAGGGCAGGTGGGAAGCTTGCCTTTTCCCAACTGCACCACTGGACTTTTAATGGCCTAAAATCTCCTGGTTTGGCTTCAGTAACTTCAGGAAAATAGAGCCCAATTCAGGGAGACTCCTGGCAAAACTGAGAGGGTTTGCAACCCTATCCAAAGCCCATGGGGAGAGTGTCTCTTTGACTTCAGTGAGCTTTGGATTAGACCCCATATTGTGTTTATATGGCTAATGGGTACTAGAGATCAGCCCACCACAATCACATTCACAATAACCGAAAAACAAACGGTCATTGCCCTACTCATCTGCAGAAGTACCAGATTCTGAATATTTTTCTTTTATGCACATTCTTAATCAAGGCTCCCAACTGGGCTCTTTGAAATATCAATGTTCTAAAAGTGCTTAAGGCTAACTAGGAAGTGTTGTAACCCAGGATAAATTGCAAACAGCTAGTTATGACCTTTCGTATGCTACATAATTTTTGCACAAACACAAGAAACTCACATATGCATTTCAACATATTCATTTTTAAATATAATTGTAACAAGCATTATAGAACCGTTTTAAGGCGGAATTAAACTGAAGCCTCATCTATCCACTGAGTCATTCTGGGATTGATTTTATAGTATCTGGGGAATTAAATTTAGAGGGAGGCACAGGCTGAAATAACTGGGTGACCACTGCAAGAAAGTTCAGTATCTGAAAACATGCAGGTTGGCTACTAGCTATAGGCAGAACCCTTTCCAAAGAGTTACTGCCCTACGGAAAAGTATTCTTTTAGCTCTACATGGATCCTCAGTGAGAATTCCACAGGGAGCACTAGCTAGACGTCACAGCACTGGGCATTCCATGCATGTAAGGCAAGGGGTGGGCAAACTTTTTGGCCCAAAGGCCACATCTGGGAATAGAAATCGTATGGCGGGCCATGAATGCTCACAAAATTGGGGGTTGGGGTGTGGGAGGGGGTGAGGGCTCCAGAGTGGGGCCATAAATGAGGAGTTCAGGGTGCAGGAGGGGGTCAGGGCTGGGACAGAAGGTTGGGATGCAGGGGCTGGGAGGTGAGGGCTCTGACTGGGGGTGAAGGCTCTGGGATGGGGCTGGGTATGAGGAGTTTGGGGTGCAGGAGGGTGCTCTGGGCTGGGATGAAGGGGTTCAGAGGGCAGGTGGGGGATCAGGGCTGGGACAGAAAGTTGGGATGCTGGGGGTGGGGATGAGGGCTCCGACTGGGGATGTGGGCTCTGGGGTGGGGCTGGATATGCAGAGTTTGGGGTACAGGAGGGTGCTCTGGGCTGGGATGAAGGGGTTCAGAGGGCAGGTGGGGGATCAGGGCTGGGACAGAAAGTTGGGATGCTGGGGGTGGGGATGAGGGCTCCGACTGGGGATGTGGGCTCTGGGGTGGGGCTGGATATGCAGAGTTTGGGGTACAGGAGGGTGCTCTGGGCTGGGATCGAGGGGTTCAGAGGGCAAGAAGGGGATCAAAGCTGGGGCAGGGGGTTGGGCTGTGGGGAGAGGCTAGGGGGTGCAGGCTCCGGGCGGGTGCTTACCTCAAGCGGCTCCCAGAAGCAGCAGCCATGTCCCTACTCCAGCTCCTATGGGATCAGCATATCCTAGTGAGATCAGCATATCAGAGTCCAAGGTCAGTCATCCAGATACAAGCTAGAAGAGAAGAATTTGGCCCCTAGGATGGGTCATGTATGGTCAGACCTCCACTTCATGAAGGAGAGACACATTTTAAGAGCTGCACACAAGAAACTCTTTGCAGCACAAAGTAGTTGTACGGGTACTATAAAATCAAGGAACTATGCTACATATTCCTGAGTGCCATTTCCTGGCTTCTTTTCTATTATGCATCTATCTAAAGCATCTCTTTATGGAGCACTCCTGTGACACATCCCCAGAGAACCAGGAGGAAAAGGCAAGGGAGAGAGAGAGGGAGGGTAAGGTCAGCAAGATAAACACAGTTGTTTCTCATTAAGTCTGAGGAGAAGCTACTATTTCCAGCAGTTCTTGTTGACAGGAAAACCTTACTAACTTAGGCCCGTATCAAGTGGGAATACAGGATGGTGCAAACGGATGTACTGGAATTAGGTGTGCTGGGGGTGCTGCTGCACCCGCTGGCTTGAAGTGGTTTCCATTATATACAATATTTACAAATTTGGTTCAATGGCTCTCATTCCTGCTATGAAAATTGTTCCAGAACCTCTGTGTGTGAAATAAATACATGCATGGGAAACCTTTGGATTTACAAAATCTTTGTTTGTTTTCATCAAACTTCGTTTCCTTGGATCTTTAGCTAGGTTTTTGGTGTTCCAGAGCTTTACAAGTTTGATTGCCCAGATGCAAGAGCTCAGTTTCACTGGCATGATTTCATCATACTGCAATCAAACAGCTCTCTCACTGTGTGTTTTCATGGCATAATAACATGCTTCACTGGACTGGTTCAAGTTCTAATGGTAGCTTGCCCATAGCCACCAAGAGAATATCATTACACCTGCAATTTGCTTTGTTTCTTCACCTTTGATAGTTGCACCTTTTGTAGGTTTCAACAAGATTTAAAATGGTTAAAAATGTAACAATGGGATTTTTTTCAGAATGGTAACAATTTCCCATTCTGTCTCAAAAATTCTGACTTTTAACACGTTAGCCCTTATTGTTGAAACTAGAACGGGACTTACTGAACTGTATGTTACCTAACATGTAAGCAATAAAAGTAAACTGTGAGACAGATTGTTTCTTTGAATAACCCTCCAGCCCACCCCACCCCACCCCACACATGGCAAATGGAGCAGGAAAGCTGGAGATTATTCCTGGGTAGGTTTCCTTAGATCATCTATTGACAGGCAGGGTTTGCTCCTCTGTGGAGCAAGCAGATGATTCCACTCACAGAAGCTATGGATGCCTTGAAAGATATGCACAATTTGGAGTATCTACCTGAGGCACGAGCACAAGGCTATCATGGCAGAGACCCTGTGCCACTGCACCAGCCCAAGGCTCCTACTTCTTGTCCTCCCTCCAATTCCTTCACAATGCTGCTCCTCCACAAAGTAGAGGGCCAAAGGACAACTACCAAAAGAGTGGCTGCTGCAGGCCCTTCTGCAGGGGAAGGTGCAAACCTCCTTGATAGTGCTGACCCCTGAGCTCCAAACCAGCACACCTCCAGTCCCTGTAATTGGATGCAACTTCTGCTGGAGAAGAGAGATTATTTCAACCTATACTCTCCATGAATAGTATCAAAGGGGTAGCCGTGTTAGTCTGGATATGTAAAAGCGGCAAAGAATCCTGTGGCACCTTATAGACTAACAGACATTTTGGAGCATGAGGTTTTGTGGGTGAATATCCACTTCGTCAGATGCATGTATCCGACAAAGTGGGTATTCACCCACGAAACCTCATGCTCCAAAATGTCTGTTAGTCTATAAGGTGCCACAGGATTCTTTGGTGTCCTCTCCGTGAATAGTTTCCTTTGATATAGATTTCCTCTGTCATCTTGGATTTGTGACATCCACAAGGTGGTGACACAATTAAAGCCCTGTAGGATAAAAGCCCTTTATTCCCAAAGAGATTTGAAGCAGACTGTATTATCTCAGACCGTTCTAAACATCGCTATTCTATGCACAGCAAAAAATCAGGGAAATAGAGGAAGTTACTGGTAGAGCTATGCAGAAAATAAATTTCTTCCCATAAGAAATTTTGACTTTTCTAACTTAGTTTCTGTTCTGACTCTGAACAGGAAGTCAAAAGTTGAATAGTTTCACGGAATAAAAATATTCTGGAAATTTTGAATCTGAAATGTTGAAACAAAATAACTGACATTTCCACTCGAAACTAAATGATTCAATTAGTTGACACAACACCTTTCATTTTCAAGTGTCAGGGGGTAGCCATGTTAGTCTGTAACCACAAAAACAACAAGGAGTCTGGTGGCACCTTACAAACTAACAGATTTATTTGGGCATAAGCTTTCGTGAGTAAAAAAAACCAATCCATAAACTGAAACATTTCATCAAAACTGACTTTTTCCATGGAAAATGTCACCATAGATGAAACCACATTTTCTAACAGGAAATTATTTAATGTGAAAAACTTCAACCAACTCTACTGACAATAGAGACTCCCCCCCCCCCCATAGCTAGTCTCTTCAAGAAAGACTAACTTCAGATTGAGGGCTCAAACATGAACAGTCAGTATTTTAACACATAAGACATTGGACTTTCCCTGCTTCCCTTCAATGAGGGTTTTTGTGAGGGCCCAGCTTTCCCGCCTGATGTCCATGATTTTCAGTGAGAATCTACTTTTGTGTTTCTGTCAATATTTAAAGTTTGAATTGCTATCAAAGGCATGTGTAATGATCCTTTAAACACTCTTTTGATATAGTGAACTCTGTTTACTGTGGGCCTGAATCAGTAACTCTTACTCATGGGTGATGAGGAGAGTATTTAAATTCACCCCTGGGCAGAGAAGCAGCAAAAAGCCTATACACCACTAAGTCTCACATAAACCTGTTTAAGTTGTATAACCCTGATGCAGATCTGTTTGCACTGGGATGAATTACACCCATTGAGTAACACTTTGAAGCCAATGAAGTTATCCACGTGTGAGTGAGTGAAGCTGCAGAATGAGCCCGATATTGTATTTTGAACGGTACTAGTGCTAGCATTTATTACCTATTTTGCGATTCTAAGATAGGGATATTTTTCTATCAACCGAATCAAAAAAGAACTAGATAAGGTCATGGAGGATAGGTCCATCAATGACTATTAGCCAGAATGGGCAGGGATGGTGGCCCTAGCCTCTGTTAGCCAGAAGCTGGGAATGGGTGACAGGGGATGGCTCACTTGATGATTACTAGTTCTGTTCATTCCCTCTGGCGCACCTGGCAGTGGTTACTGTTGCAAGACAGGATATTGGGCTAGATGGACTGTTGGTCTGACCCAGTATGGCCATTCTTATGTTCTTATGAATATACTGACAATATTAAGGTTTTAAGGATTTTTCTTTTCACGTTCCTGAGTTAGTAATACCTTTATGTATTCTTTTTGACTCCCCTAGTGGGGATTCCCCAGGGATAGTCTTCTTTTGCAGCTGTGGCTCCAAGGAAGTGGAAATTCCTGGAGAAGGTCTGCCAACCAAAGCCTCTGATTGATTATTTTTTAAAAACGAGCTGAATTGGGTGGGGAAGATGAGAACACCTCTTTTATGGGATTTATCCCCAAGGTTCCTCCCTTCACACCACGTTATCTTCTTGGGTATGACTAGACCTACTAACAGTGAGAATCACTTTAATAATGCTGTATGACTTGCTTTTTTTTAAAGGATGTAAAACTAGAGGAATGTCATAACGTTATCCCTACATGTCAGAATGTCAAAATTTTGAAGTATTGGTGGATTGTTTTAAAAAAAGATCAAATGTTAGAAATAACAAGCACCAACTAAAATGGAATTTGATAATCCTAAAATACCATGTAAAATGAAGGTGAGGTAATTTTTTTGTATTGGACCAGCTTCTGTTGGTAAAAGAGACAAGTTTTGAGCTATACAGCTTTTTTCAGACTTGAAGAAGAGCTCTGTGTAGCCTGAAAGGTTATCTCACATGTTGGTCCAGTAAAAGATATTATCTCAGCCACTTTGTGTCTCTCATATCGTGGGATCAACACAGCTACAACAACACTACAAACACATCATATGTCAGTAAGAATTATTATTTTGCAACAGAAATTGGCATTTAAAAAAAAATCACATGCATTTAAGTAAAAAAAAAGTATTAAAAAGGCAAGCAGGGATAACTTTACCTGATTGATGTAGTAGATCAACAGCTGGAAATTAAATTGAATCTATCTGTGGTAACAGAATCTGCATTTAATTTGTCAAGCTCTCCAGCCTCATGTGTAACTAAAGAAGCTGTGAAGAAAACGTTTGTGATGGAAAGTTGTTGTACTCTCGTTGGGACTTTCCAGTTTGTGTGTGGGAGGGAAAAGAGGATAAAATTATGACCTCAACTAAACAAAACAAAACAAAAAAAGTCCTGTTTCATGGGAAATGCATTGTGATGTGTGACGGACACAAGAAAGATGACTGAGGTTTCATAGGTAATGAGATAGCACTGGTTACCCTGGAAAGAATTAGATAAATATTTGTAGATTTTGATGAAGCCAGGAATGTATTTATTTAAAAAAAAAAAAGATGCCACAATCATGATCTTTCAAATCACATGAGTAACCTTCATTCAACTCATCAGTGAAATTCCCCACAGTGCAGAGAGTCAGTAGAAGGTCCTTTGGACCATGTAAGTCCCACACATGTTCTGTGTAAAGGCGGCTGGCTGTTGATTGGTTGTACAGTGGTACCTGAGGATCCTGTGTGGTGCAGTGAGGGTCATAGACAGGGCAAAAGGGGTGGAGGAGGAGAAGGATGACAAAAAAAAATCATGCAGTTTCTCAGTAAGGCATGTACACACCTAACTGCTGTAGACTGGATGCCAGAAGTGAATTTTAGGAGGGACTTAAATGCAGCAAGGAAGGTGGCTTGACGCACAGGCTTAAGAATGGAGTTTCAAGCTTAAGCAACAGCATGGATGCTGCCGGATGCTAAGATACAGGATGTGGACCTGAGGCTGAAAAGGATCCTAGCGGGAGCGGGAAAGAATCCGTTGATTGTCCTTCATGTGGGAACGAATGATACGGCTAGTTACTCACTGGACTGTATCAAGGAGGACTATGCCAGACTGGGGAAGACGCTCAAGGAAATCGAGGCTCGTGATCTTCAGTGGGTTCTGCGGTTCCTAGAGCAGGGCGACAAAAGAGCGACAAGATTATGACAATTACAGATGGTCAGGCAGTGGTGCTATAAGGAAGGGCTTTGGGATGTCGGTCATGGGAAGCATTTACGGACAGACGACTGTTCCTCGGGATGGACTTCATCTAAGTAAGGAGGGAAATAGATTCTAGGATGGAGGCTCGCCGACTCATTAAGAGAGCTTTTAAACTAGGAAGTTGGGGGAGATGGTTGGAGATGTTCAGGAGATCCCAGCCAGAATTTAACTGGAGAGGGAAGTAACAAAGTGAGAGGGGTTACGCTTGTGGACCGAAGAATTGACCCAGGAGGAAAGCGGAAGTAGAAACTAGACTAACAGGTGATGCTGGTGAAAGAAGTCTGTGACAACAGGGGAAAGAATGTCACTCACGCCAAACGCCAAAAATTAAAATGTTTGTACACTAATGCGAGAGCCAGGTAACAAGATGGAGGAACTGATGCAGGAAGTGAAACCGGATATTAAGGGATAACAGAAACCTGGTGTGGAATAGTATCATGACTGGAGTACAGGTATTGAAGGCTATGTGCGTTTAGAAAAGACAGGAAGAAGGCAAAGGTGGGGGAGTAGCACTGTACATCAAATGATGAGGTTAACTGTAATGAAATAAGAAGTGATGGAATGGATAGACAGAGTCTGTCTGGGCAAAATCACACTGGGTAAAAAGCTACTAGAGCTTCCCTGAGATAGTGCTGGGTGTGCTACAGACCGCCGGGATCTGATTTGGATATGGATAGAGACCTCTTTAATGTCTTTATGAAGTAAACACTAAGGGAAATGTGTATCATGGGAGATTCAACTTCCAGATATAGACTGGAGGGCAAGTGCTTGCAAGAATATAGGGGTCAGATTTTCTGGATGTGATAGCGGATGGATTTCTCATCAGTAGTTGAAGTACCGACAAGAGTGGATGCCATTTTAGATTTGGTTTTTGGTGAGCAGTGAGGACCTCGTAGAAGAAATGGTGGTAGGGACAACCTTGGTTCGAGTGATCATGAACTGATTCAGTTCAAACTAGATGGGAGGATAACAAGGTAGATCTGGGATTAGGGTTTTAGACTTCTCAAGGGCTAATTTTAAAGAGTTAAGGAAATTAGTTAGGGAAGTGGATTGGACGGAGGACTTGTGGATTTTATGCAGAGGAGGCCTGGTTACTTTAAGTCACAGCTGCGGAAACTGTCGGAAGACTGCATCCAAGAAAGGGAAAAAAAACCATGGGCAGGAGTTGTAGGCAAGCTGGATGAGCAAGCATCTCAGAGGGGATTAGGAAAAAGCGAGCATTACAGGGGGTGGAAGAAGGCGGGTTAGCAAGGGAAGCTACCTTAGTGAGGTCAGAACATGTAGGGATAAAGTGAGGGAGGCTGAAAGCCACCTAGAACTGGACCTTGCAAAGGGAATTAAAACAATAGTAAAGGCTCTACAGCCACATAAATAAGAGAAAACAAGAAAGAAGAAGTGAGCCGCTATACACTGAATGGGAATGGAGGTGTTAAGGATAACCTAGGCATGGCCAATATCTAATAAGTACTTTGCCTCAGTCTTTATAAAGACTAGTGAGGAGTTTAGGGTGATGGAGGGATGATAAACGGAATGAGGATATGGAGGTGGATATTACCGATCTGAGGTTAGAGGCCAACTTGAACAGCTTATGGACAAATCGGACGGCCGGACAATCTCCATCCAAGATATTAAAGAACTGCGCATGAAATTGCAAGCCGTTAGCGAGAATTTTTAATCAATAGGTAAACTCGGGGGTTGTACTGTACGACTGGAGAATTGCTAACGTAGTTCCTTATTTTAAGAAAGGAAAAAAAGTGATCCGGGTAACTATAGGCCTGTTAGTTTGACGTCTGTAGTATGTAAGGTCTTGGAAAAAAATTTAAAGGAAGAAGTAGTTAAGGACATTGAGGTCAATGTAATTTGGACGAATTGAACATGGATTTATTAAAGGTAGATCGTGCCAAACCAACCTGATCTCCTTCTTTGAGAGGTGACAGATTACTTAGACAAGGAAATGCTGTAGATCTAATTACCTCGATCTCAGTAAGGCGTTTGACCGGTTCCACATGGGGAACTGTTAGTGAAATTGGAAGATGGGGATGATATGAAGTTATAAGGTGGATAAGGAACTGGTTAAAGGGGAGACTCCAGCAGTCGTGCTGAAGGGTGAACTGTTCAGGCTGGAAGGAGTTACTAGTGGAGTCCCTCAAGGATCGGTTTTGGGACTGATCTTATTTAACCTTTTTATTACTGACCTTGCACAAAGATCGGGAATGTGCTAATAAGTTTGCGGATGACACAAAGCTGGGGGTATTGCTAACACGGAGAAGGACCGGTACTATACAGGAAGATCTGGACACTTTGTAAACTGGAGTAATAGTAATAGGATGAATATAATAGTGAAAGTGCAGGTCATGCACTTAGGATTAATATAAGAATTTTAGATATACATTGGGACGCATCAGTTGAAGCAACAGAGGAGGAGAGACCTTGGGTATGGTTGATAGCAGGATGACTATGAGCCGCAATGCGATATGCCGTTAAAAAGCAAATGGGTTTTAGGGTGATCAGGTGAGGTATTTTCAGCAAGGATAAGGAGGTTTTAGTACCGTTTATTAAGCGCTGGTGTGAACCCCACCTGGAATATTGTGTGGAGTTCTGGTTCCATGTTTAAGAAGGATGAATTAAAACTGGAACAGGTTCAGAGGGGCTACTAGGATGATCCGAGGAATGGAAACCCTTATGAAAGGAACTCAAAGAGCTTGGCTTGTTTAGCCTGGCAAAAGAAGGCTCCGGGGGATATGCTTGCTCTATATATATATCAGGGGGATTAACGTTAGGAGGAGAGAATTATTTAAGCTGAGTACTAATGTAGGCACAAGGACAAATGGGTAGAAATGGTATTACGAAGTTTAGACTTAAATTAGACGAAGGTTTCTAACCATTAGGGATGAAGTTCTGGAACAGCCTTCGAGGAAGTAGTGGGGGCAAAGCTTATCTGGCTTTAAGACTAAGCTTGATAAGTATATGAGGGGATGAATATGATGGGATAGTTTTAATTGGGCAATTGATCTTGGATTATCAGCAGATAGTCCTGTCAATGGTCTGTGAGGGGATGTTGGATGGGATTGGACTGAGTTACTGCAGAGATTCTTTCCTGGGTGCTGGCTGGTGAGTCTTGCCACCATGCTCAGGTTTAGCTGATCGCATATTTGGGGTCAGGAAGGAATTTTCCTCCAGGACGCGATTGCAGGGGCCCTGGAGGTTTTTCGCCTTCCTCTGCAGCGTGGGATGGGTCACTTGCTGGTGGTTCTCTGCAGCTGAGGTCTTCCACCACAATATTGAGCATTCAATAACTCAGTCATGGGTTAGGGGTTGTTAAAAGTGGATGGGTAGGGTTCTGTGCCTGCTTTGTGCAGGAGGTCAGACTGATGATCATATTGGTCCTTCTACCTATGGTCTATGAGTCTATGGAAAAAGGTGTGGGAGAGGAGACAGAGGGTCTATTGAGGCCGGTATCAGGGGAATGAGGAAGGCAGCAGAGTAGAGGGGCTTCTGGGGAGATGATGAAATTGTTGCATGGAGATTGTGATGCTGGAAGGCCTGCTGTCAGTCACTGCTAAGGCCCACGCCTCACAGAACACTGACCAATGCATCGCTGCATAGGCACCGACTTCCACTGTTTCAGTGATATTCAACCACCCTGCCCCTGGCCCCCCCTGACCACCCTTACCCACCCCATTACCCTTCCCAATCCCCCACTCCCATTCCACCCCCTTCCCCCAAGTCCCCGCCTTTGCCCCACCTCTTCTCCACCTCCTCCCCTGAGCACTGCGTCCCCACTCCTCCTTCCTCACTCCTCGGAAGTCCTAAGTGCCACCAAACAGCTGTTTGGTGGCAGGAAGCTGGAAGGTAGGCGGAAGAGCAGGGACACAGCGCTGGGGGTGGGGGAGGAGGTGAGGTGGGGCAGGGTTAGAGGGGAGCTTGGCTGCCACTGGGTGCAGAGCACCCACAAATTTTTCCCTGTGGGTGCTCCAGCCCCGGAGCACCCACTGAATTGGTGCCGATGCATAGCTGGGAACCAGTGTGGCTTACCTGTGGGTTAGTATCGTTAAAACAGATATTAGTGTTATAACGATGTGGGTAGTGTTTAGACATTATGGAATGCTTCTAGGATGTTGCATGTGTTAATCCTACTTATAATATCTGTATTCCATGTTATAAAGTTGTATTGAGAGTTTGCATTGTAAACCTCTGTAATTGTGTATCGCACCAAATAGGCAAAGAAGCATTAAGTGTGGCTTCTCCTGCACACAGGATGGCCCCTTGAAGGAAAATGGGGTATTGTGTAGCATCAAAGGACACAGATCTTGTTGATTGCATTCCTCACACCCTCCAGGAAGGGAGGCCTGCGCATGAACTCATCCCACCCGCTTGGATTCTGGAGAGAGAAAAATCCCTGACAAGGAGAAACTGGGTCTCTTCATGCTGTCTGGATTCTGAGGGGCAAAGATTTGGAAACAAAAGCAAGAGATCCCCCATTTGACATGCAACAGTCCTAAAAGATATGTAGAGCGGCTTATTATAGAAGCTTATATTACCTTTTTAAATCTATAGACTGTAAGTCATTTGTGTGCTTGTGTTTCTTATTTTAACCCTGTAAATAACTCTAATTTCTTTTCTTAGTTAGTAAATCTTTAGTTAGTTTATTACAGGATAGGCTACAGATGTTGTCTTTGGTTTCAGATCTGAGTGCAATTGAGCTGGGGTAAGTGACTGCTCCTTTGGGACTGGTAGTAAACTGAATATTGCTGTGATTTTTGGTGTAAAGGGACCATCAATCACATAGTCCATCTTACCAGGGTGGCAAGATATCCTGGAATACCCAAGGGGACAGTCTGTGACTCCATAGTAAAACTGTCACATTGCTTTAGGAGTTCCCACTTGTTTCTGGATTGGTGAAATCTAATTACAGAACATATACCCAGTTTGGGGTTTGTGCCCTGGTTTTTGACACTCTGCCCTGGCATTCACGGTCATGAGCCACTCAAGGGAGCATGACAGAGATACAGGACAGACCTGCATGAAACAGAACCTTGAAGGTAACCAGATCCTCTGTTGGCATAAAATCAGCACCTATTTGATCTGGCCTAAGAAAAGTCAACTCAGGGTAATGAGGACCCAGCGATTGGGTGGGGCAACATAGTTGAAGTGAAAGATGAGACGTGATCTTGACAGCAGCATTTGCAGGGAGTGGGGCTGATGAGGTTAGTAGCCAAGGAGAAGGCTGTAGTAAAGGCAGGAAATGATTAAAGCATAGACAAGTGAATTTCTGTCCAGAACAGAAAGGAAGGAGGTAAAATTTGTAAATATTGAGAAGGAGAGAGAAACAGGACTGGGCCTCAGATACAATAGTAAGAAGAGATGTGTCATGGTGACTTTAATCTTGGCTTTTACTGTTCATTACTTACATTGTGGGAGCACCCAGAAGCCCCATTCAGGATCAGAGCACCACTGTCCTAACAGACTGTATGATACAAGCCTTCTTCCCTTCAAAAAGAATTTGTTGGCTCAACATAAACAAGAAGAGTGAAAGCTGAATGGCGCATAGCCTAAGCATAACCTGAGCTAACAAAAAGTATAACTATGCTATCAAGGTTTTGTCCCCACTTTGAACTTTAGCATCCAAAAAGTGGGGACCTGCATGGACCCTTCTAAGCTTAATTCCTAGCTTAGATCTGATAACACTGCCACCAGCCAAAAATATAGTGTTTGGCACACTTCCTGTTCCCCCAAAACCTTCCCTTGGGAACCCAAGATCCAAACCCCTTGGGTCTTAAAACAAGGAAAAAAATCAATCAGGTTCTTAAAAAAGAAAGCTTTTAATTAAAGAAAGAAAAAGTAAAAATTATCTCTGTAAAATCAGGATTGGTAAATGCTTACAGGGTATTCAGATTCATATAGACTAGAGGGACTTCCCCTCCCCCAGCCTGAGATTCAAAGTTACAGCAAACAGAGGTAAAAATCCTTCCAGCAAAATACACATTTACAAGTTAAGAAAACAAACATAAGACTAATCCACCTTTCCTGGCTATACTTAATATTTTGATACATGAGAGACTGATTCAGAAAGATTGGAGAAAACCTGGAGAAAACCTGAGTGTACATCTGGTCCCTCTTAGCCCCAAGAGCGAACAACCCCCAAAACAAAAAACACAAAGACTTCCCTCCACTGAGATCTGAAAGTATCTCGTCCCCGGATTGGTCCTCTGGTCAGGTCTCAGCCAGGTTTACTGAGTTTCTTAACCCTTTCAAGGTAAAAAAGACCTTAACCCTTAACTATCTGTTTATGACATATGCTATCATACTTCGGGGGGGATAGCTCAGTGGTTTGAGCATTAGCCTGCTAACCCCAGCATGGTGAGCTTAATCCTTGAGGAGGTCACTTAGGGGATCTGGGATAAAATCAATACTTGGTCCTCCTAGTGAAGGCAGGAGGCTGGACTCAATGACCTTTCAGCACTCCTTCCAGTTCTATGAGATAGGTATATCTTCATATATATATATATATATATTATCTCACACACACACACACACACACACACACTCTCTTACTTTCCTTTTTTACACCTCATAGGTACCAATAATGAAGGACAAGCGCTTAACGCAAAACAATTTTATTCATCAATACAATAACTTGCTATCCTTTGGGATTTATTTACAGTCCTCTAAAAAGGTCTTCTTTTTGATACAAATAGGGAAGTGTGAATATTCTTAAGAGAGTATTAATTTCTTTCAGATTTGTTAGTTGTGCTGTGAATTGTTCTCTCTTTTACTGATTTTAGTTAAACAAACACTTAAGGGAAGCATAGTCTATTGAACCAAGGACAAGACTGAGAGTCAGGAACAGCTATGTGCTCTGATTCCCACTCTGGCACCAACCTCTGCTGTATACTTGGGCAAGATAGCTCCCACCAACTTTAGCTGGTGGTTTGAGTGCTCAACTCATACAATAAGGCCCTACTTGCCTTAAATTGGGCAACCAAAAAGCAGAAGCACTCCAAATCAGAAGACACTGTTGAAAATGTAGGCCTCAACCGCTCTCTCTCTTTAACAAATAGTGAGATAATGCTCACCCTACCTCATAGACCTGTAGGATGAAACTCATGCATGTGCCAGCATGAGGCCAGATAGGGTTTAAGCAGTGCATAGCCCTTGTGTTGGCCCTCTGCACAAAAGTTAAAAGTGTGTCTGTGACCAGGGTCTTAGTGGGGAGCCAGCTGTGGTCCCTAATTGAGCCGCTCAGCCTGCCGCTGGTCTGGGGTTCTGTCCGCCGGCCCCACTCAGCCCACTGATGATCTGGAGTTCCGGCTACCGGCCCCTTGCCAGCAAGGGTCTTGGCCGCTGGCCCAGCTCAGCCCACAGCTGGTCTGAGAGAACAGAACCCCTGGCAGGCAGCGGCTGAGCGGGGCCGGCAGCCAGGACCCCAACTGGCAGGAGCCAGGACCCCAGACCGGCATCAGGGCCCTTGCCAGCCAGGGTCCCAACCATTGGCCCCCGCTTAGCCTGCTGCCAGCCTGGGATACCAGCCGCCGGACCTGCTCACCTCACTACTGGTCTGGAGTTCCAGTCACCTGACCCCCTGCCAGCCAGAGTTTGGGCTTCCAGCCCTGCTCAGCCCTCCTGCCAGCCTGGGGTACTGGCAGCAAGCCCAGGGCTCTGCTCCTGGCCTGGTCCCAGTGCTCTGCAGCCCTTATAAAAAATTACACTACAATTAGCTTAAAAACTTGAAAACTCAAAAAATTTGTTTGTTTATAGTAATTGTTAAAACGTGTATAATGTTAGTAAATACATAGGTTTGCTGAAACAAAGTAGTTGTACTTAGGGGCCTGTGCTTAATTTGTGTTTTTGATAATTTACCTTCTAAAAAAAATCTCACATGTCTCACACGCCCGGAAAGGGCATCTTCCACCCCCAGGGGGTGCATGCACCCCAGGTTAAGAACCACTGTACTAAACTGATAAGATCTGCATTTTAATTTAATTTTAAATGAAGCTGCTTAAACATTTAAAAACCTCATTTACTTTACAAACAACAATAGTTTAGTTATATATTATAGACTTATAGAAAGAGACCTTCTAAAAATGTTAAAATGTATTACTGGAACGCAAAACCTTAACTTAGAGTGAATAAATGAAGACTTGGCACACCACTTCTGAAAGGTTGCAGACCCCAGATATAAAAAGACCCTTTGGCCTGATTCTGTCATCTCAGATCTGCTTAGACCTCATCGGAGGAAGTTTGAGTTGCAAGACTGAGGTCCCAGTTACACTGGGATGCCCTGAATATGAGATTTGGACATTGGACTATGACCAATGAACTGAATTCTAAAGGAACTCTTTGCAACCATGAAGCTCACCATCTCTGTTGTGAATCTGAACCTCAATGAACTGAACTCAAGCCTGTATGTATATTAATCACTTAACCATACTCTCTTTTGTTTTTTAATAAATTTTAGTTTAGTTAACAAGAATTGGCTGTAGCATGCATTTGGGTAATGAAACATTCATTAACCTGGGAAGTAATGTGCCCGATGCTTTGGGATTGGTAGAACCTGTTCTCTTATATGATGAAATAAGATTTACAGAAATTTTCATCATATCTGACATGGGTACCTGGATGGGGGCTTGAGGCTGGATCACTTTAAGGGAACTGTGTGGTTTGGACTTCTGAATAACCAGTAAGGTAATAAAGAAGCTGTTTGTGTTAGTTTGGTGAATCTCAGTATTGGAATATCCACCAGCTTTTTGGGGATTGTCTGCTCCATTCTTTGCAGTTCACCCTAATTGAGTGTCGCTAAGTCTCCTGCCGGTCTGGGGTTCTGTTCGCCAGCTCCTGCCAGCCAGGGTCCTGGCTGCCGGCCCCCCTCAGCCTGCTGCCAGCTGGGGGTTCCGTTCACCCAGGCCAGCAGCAGGCTGAGTGGGGCCGGCAGATGGGATCCCGGCTGGCAGCTATGTGCCAGTAAAAATCGGCTCGATGCCGCCTTTGGCATGTGTGCCACAGGTTGCTGACCCCTGTTTTATGCAGTATTCTAGCATCCATTTGACCACACAGTCCTAGTTAAACAATAGTCTTTTGATGTAACCTTTTGCTTTCTAAACACCACCAGTAATTAGTTACACAAAGTAACATAGGGCAATTTATCCATTAGGCAGGCTATTAAAAACTTCAGAGACATATAGACAATAACATTATTTTACCCAAGATTCATTCAAATGTTAATATTCCCATTTGATCTCTAATCAATAGTTATAGTGACAGACAGGAACTGTCTGTTTACCGGTAGCATCTAAGACACACACAATTAGCATTACTTCTAACAATATAGGTTTGCATTTCAAAGTTCTAGCCTATTTAGCATGAATGGCCCCAATTATCATTTGCATACCGTTCTAACATGACTTTAAAGGGGGGCTTTGGGTCATTCAGCCTGCAAGCTGTTTAACCCTTTCTAGCCATGCGACACAAGGCCAAATTCATCACTGGTGCAGCACCAGAGACGTTCACAGGGTTGCAAAGTTGTCCCAGTATTTGGTACTTTGCAGAAGAAAAGCACTGTTATGAGTAAATGCTAAGTGTTGTCATTACTCATAATGAAGCTGCAGAAATTTTTTTTATTAACTTATGAGTGATGATCTCCTCTGACATTTTTATATATTTAAAAGTGTGTATACAGACACACATGCCCATGCCCACATACCTATTCATAATTTACACACTTGAATGACAGCCATGGAGATTCACTGAAAAAATCTTGTAGCTAGGAAAATATATTTCCAGACTAACTAGACATAGTCAGAGAAACAGAACTAAATTAATATGTAAACACAATGTTCCACCAGCGTGACCATGAAAAGCAGCACACAATGAGGCAAAAATCACATGTAGCAATACAATCAAACTTTTGGATAACAAAACCCTCCACTGACTTCCAGAAAAATGCCCTTGAACAACCAACCCAGGGCCATCCCAGCCACTGACAAAGCTAACAACAAAATCAAATAGAGAAACATCTAGACAGAATTCAACCTACAAAAGAAACTATAAACCATTATTGACCGTGAGACGAATTAGTAAGATATCACACTGTATATTAGCAATTCACGCTGAAATGTACTGGAAAGACTTATTCAATGAACATATGTCATGCAATCATATACTAAGGAACATTTATATGTGGAAGAGTAAACTTATTATTTCAGTGTTTTATTCACTCACACTGGATCTATGGAAAAGTGTGTGGGTTTTAAAATCTGCTCTAATGTAAACTGCAGTATCTACGTGGTATTTAAGAGAATAAATTGGGAAAGAATTTTAAGCATACAATTCTCATTAAAATTATCACCTGTCACCCCCTCTCTACAGATTAGAATAGAGACTCTTGTCCAGCATTTTAAGAAGTGACTCATGATTCTGAGTGCTTCAATTTGTAAGTCCAACTTGAGACAATTTAAAAGGTTTGATGTTTAGGAAGTGCTGAGCATCAGCCCTTCAAAAATTGGACTGAAAACAGTTAAGGTGTCTCAAGTTGAGCACCCAAAAATCACTAGTGTTTTGGAAGGTTTGGGCTCTAATTTTCAATTTTAAATATCTAAAGTGTAAATTTAGTACTCAGGAAAGGCTCCAGAATGACATCCCTGGCGTAAAAAACCTTCTATATCCAGAAAGAACCAGTACAGTATGGAAGGTAGCATGCAAGCTTCCCCACACCAAAGTGCCCAGAACCTGCTCCAGAAGAAGCATTACTGTTATTATTAATTATTTTTAATGCTGTAACTCCTAGCTAATGGACCAGAGCCCTTTAACTCCCAGGTAATGGACTGGGTAACTCCCAAGTAATGGACCAGAGCCCTGTGTTCTAGGCACTGTACAAAACACAGAACAAAACCCTGTTGGAAAGTAATTTAGTCTGCACAGCTATTCATTCCTCAGCCATTCTGTTGAAACTACCATTAAGGGTTCCAATAAGCATCTATTTCACTAATGGTGATATGTAGACCCCAACCACTAGGAACCCTGCTAGGATAACCGACGACCAGGACCCAAATGGAACTGATGACCTCAAACTGAAGCTACCGCTAGCCCCAGGAGTGGCTCCAGGCACCAGTATGCCAAGCAACGTGCCTGGGGCGGCAAACCACAGAGGGCGCTCAGATGGTCCCTGCGAGGGCAGCAGGCAGGTTGCCTTCGGCGGCATGCCTGCGCTGGTCCTGCGGCTTCAGCGGACCTCCCACAGGCGTGCCACCGACTCTGCGGGACCGGGGAGCTCCTGCAGGCAAGCTGCCGAAGGCAGCCTGCCTGCTGTGCTTGGGGCAGCAAAATACCTAGAGCCACCCCTGGCTAGCCCATTGCCTTGAACCACCACATTTTCCCTTATCACATCTATACAACAAATATATTATTTTATGGTCAAATTGTACGGGTCTTTTCTCAGTTTTGACTCCATCAAAATCAATAGGAATTTGTCCTAGGGGAACCCAAAGGCTTGAGGATATGGTTCAAAAAGACTAGCAGATTAAAAACAAACACATGCAAAAACATATACGAAAGAACTAGTTACACAACCATGTTTAGTCAGCTACATATAGATACCAACCTACTCTCATCAGATAATGTTATTGCCTGAATGTATCAAACATTATGCAACTCACCTCTGTGCAGAAGGTTAGCACAATGCCGATGCACCACTAGGTCCTCAAAACAGGGCTTAAGTGAGATTTAAGTGGTATATAGGCTGTGTACTTGCCTGCTGCACGGGGGCAAATTTCACCCATGCGAAGGAAAGTGGATGGGCTTGGAGAGGGGACAACCCTAAGAAGAATAGCACAGAAAGTATCAGAAGGATCAACAGTAATAATATCCTACTACAGAAAGCTCCAGAGAGCATGGATAACCACCAGACTATGCTTAAATAAGTGAGAGTTTCCTCTGAGTTGTAAGGTCTCACAGAGACACTGCTTGTTTTAATAGGTTATTTGAAAAGTCACTGGAAAAACAGGTTTCAGGCCTGACAGCTCTATCAAATTTCTCCAGGACCAGCAAGGGCGGAGACGCTGTGCCCTCTGGCATCCTATCCTGCGAACACACCTCTGTTCCATAAAAAAGACACACGACTGCAGAAGCCAGCACTATGTGCTGCACCTTGTACTATCAATAAAAAAAGTCACCAAAGCAAAAATATATTTTACTCAGACAGAACACGTGGAAAAAGTTGCACTGATGGACTTCCAATGAAGTCCACTAAATTCACATGCCACAGACCAGGGGGCAGGTGTTGCCTTCAAAGAAAAACCCATGGGAAGGTGAAAGCACTCAAAGTTATTCCAAGTTACAACTCGTGGAGCTGGCACTCTGGGTTCCCTTAAGGGCAAAGGGTTTATAGCTTAACGAAGGAGTAGGTAGCAAACCTCACAGTTCCAAAACCCAGCCCTACAGATCCATCCATGAGAAGAAACAATCCCTCTATTATCAGGGGGTAGCCGTGTTAGTCTGTATCCACAAAAACAACAAGGAGTCTGGTGGCACCTTAAAGACTAACAGATTTATTTGGGCGTAAGCTTTCGTGGGTAAAAAAACTCACTTCTTCATGCATCTGAAGAAATGAGGTTTTTTTACCCACGAAAGTTTATGCCCAAATAAATCTGTTAATCCCTCTATTGTGCTCCCTGAGTCTCCTTTCCCTCCTGAGCCATCTCCCTCCTGCATCTGCACTCTGTCCTGCCCTAAGAGGAGGCTTAGAAGGTGCAGCAGCATTCAAGCAGATTTGAGGAGTATTACTGCTACATGGAAGCCATCACAGCAGTTGAGTAGAACATGCCACAAAGAGTAGCTACTTCTGCCAAATGCAGGGTGTCTTACCCAGGCAGAGGTTGCATGGAGGACTATAGTGGTCTCAAGAGAAGAGGGACAGCAGATAATGGCACCACCAATCCCCTTTCACTAGCTTTTGTGCAGATTGATATTACCTAAGGCAACATTAAGTGCCATCCAGGTTTGGTCTAAGAGCCACCTGTAGTGGGGGAAGCAAATAACCATCCACTAAACTCAGTTCTCCATTTCAGAGGAAAAGTCCAAATGCAGCTCTCTCAGACACTGCTTAACTCCTTCCCAGGACAGCAATATCCAGGCCTGGTGTGCCCTAGCCAGAAATGATACTCCTGCTAGCTAAAAAGAGCCTCTTGATGCCGACCCTAAAGTATAGTGATAATAATAATACTTGGCAGCTATCTAGGTGCCCTGTATCTTCAGAGTGTTGTACAACCATTAACTAATTCTGTGGTGAAGAAACACCAGTCAAGATGGGAAATAATTTGATTAATTTTGTAAAGGTTATCATCAGCCATGCCACCTCCCTGACGGATGCCATTAAGAAGGGAAATGGAGGCACATTTCAGCACCACCATACTGAAAAATTATTGTCCTCTCCTTTTAGTACATAATGCTGTCATTAAAGCAAACTCCACAGGGAATGAAAGCACACACACTGCAAATGCCTCATCATGCGAAAATAGCAGCATGTCACAGAAAGAGTCATTTTTTGTAGCACTGAATGAGGAACTTTATTAGAATAAACAAAAAATATAGTGTTATGCCTAAAGCTACAAACTCCCTCCTGCTCTCAGCTTCCCAGCACAGCTAATACCTGTAGTAGGAAGCCAGATTTAAAGAAATTTAAAACTGTCTCAAGTTCCCACCTTTATGCTCATTTTGGGGTACGCCAATCCACCTACAGATAGCAATGTCAACATTATATGTATTGCAGAGTTTAAATTTGAAGTCCATTATTTTCTTCGCAGATTACCAAAATCATCCCCTAGTCTGATAAGCCATTTCCAAGCCACACACCCTCACATATTGAAAAGATGTGAAATTCTATTTTAGCATAGGACAATGCTAGTGTTTATCTGATTATTTGTACTGGGAAATATATGGGCCAGAGTCAGAGTGGTAGGAATGAGATCTGTGTCAAGCATGCTGAAAGGCCAGTGCTACATACATGCTGAGGTTCTGTACTATCCACCTGGCACCAGTTTACAATCCTGAGTGCCTGGTGCCACACCAAACTAGGTTCCTCCTAAAATCTGACCGTCTTTCTCCAGATCCACTTATCATTCTACAGACCCAGATGTTGTCAATGCATGACTGGAGTGGGGTGGGCAAATGGGCCCGCAGATCTACTTCAAAGCTCTCTCTGATCCCCAGAACTGCTCTAAACTCTATGCTAACTAACACCATTCTGGGAGCTGGAGGATCCCTGGGACTTAGCAATGCCTTGCTCATACCCCTTTGCCACATTCCCCACCCCCTCAGATGTTCAGGGCCACCGTAAATGTGACTCTGTGCTGCCTGAATATTCACTTAGGCAGGGACAATCCAATCCTCAAGGAACTGGATCCTTTGGCTTTATGGCCGCTTTGTACCAACAGAGCAGTGCAAAGCAACTGGCGCAGTATATATCTTTATCATTAGTTCACTGATTTTTTTGTGTATTCATGCCACTTTGATGCAATAAGGCTCAAGCCATTATTTATTGTAGAAGGGGGCCAGAGCAGGCCCTCATATAACCCCCTCTTAGCCACAGCTACAAATTCCACAGAGCCCCTTCTACACAGTACATGCACAGAAGAGCATCAAGTGCTTATGAGAGGCAGTGTGCGAGGTTCCATAGTCTTATGGAAGAGCCCTGTAGAATTTAATAATGATGAAGCTTGTAGGGTTCCACGGAAATGTAACTGGGCTCTAAAGAAATTGCTCTCAAAAGCTACGGATTTTTACAGAGAATGAGATCCTTTCCATACGTGTTTGTACTATCTAATATGGAGAACAGTATTCCTACTGTGGAATTCTATATGGTGATTTAAAAAAGAAAGATGTTCATTCTTCATTATAATATGTAGAAATTTAGAGTAACTGCACTAGGGTTCTACAGACATGTAACAGGATTCTGTAATTTTCATCATCATTAAATTACATCAAGCTAGAGGTGGCATGTGAGCCCTCTTTTAACAGAGGGGACATCCTGGGGCCCTGCTTAATGTAGCTTTCAGCCAGGAAAATTAAATGAGCCTGGCAAGTTTCACTTTTGCTGCTAGCCAGTTTCTAGTGCATTTTGCATTCTAGGTTTCATTCGCACAATGCTGGTGTGTTTAGTTTCACACCCCTGCAAGGGAACGTTCACAGTGTAAACAATGTAATCCCATAAAAATATTTGTCTTCATTTTGGAGTCCCATTCACTCCCCTGCAGAAGTCCAGTGCAAGACGTGTGTGCTGCTTGAATGAAGAGTACTGAAGAGTTCAATCCTAAACCATTGAAATCAATGGGAGCAGGCCCCAAGTCCACAAAATAAATTGAACTAAAGTGGTGCCTACAGCCTGTGTGGGTCTGCTGCACAGGAGTAAATTTCAAACTGAGTGTTTTGTAATGCACCCCCTCTGAACATCTACATTTTGGGCCTAGGATTAGTTATCTGGGTCACCTGTAAAATCAACAGTTTAAAAACAGGGGAGATACTGAATGTAGACAGTTTGTTCGGTGAATTTCATTTACCATGTTTGCATTTGTCATCCTCTTTGCTTTTGCAGTCCTTTGTGGTCTTAGTCTCCAGTTATATATTTTTTTTAGACTCCAGTTATATTTCCCTCACAGTAATGAAAGAGAAAATCCTTCTTGCCTACCTCATTCCAGTTTGCAGGCAATTATGGGAAGCATTCAGACCACATTTCAACAGCATGCTGCTATTCAAATACATGTATGTTCGATAAGATGCAAAGAATTAACACACCCATGTTTACCACTTGGTGTTATTCTCTTGGGAGCTATAAGAATTGTCCTGAAGAGTGCAGCTGCAAAATCCTTCTAACACTTTAAGGGTACAGTACACTCCATAATATGCTAGCAATACAGTAAACATCTCTACTGAGATGCTGGTTAAAAGGATTTTTAATTGACCAGCTAGGATGATGAAAGAACAAAACACTGAAAGGTGACCAGATATCATCTATTCACAGGCTGTAGGAAGTTTAAACCAGGAAACGCCTGGAGAATTCAAAGGAGGATTTCAATATTGATAACAGCAACAACACAAAGCTGGGTTTCTAGATCCTACTTTTCCCCCTTCCCCATTGTCCTTCATGGTTATCTTTTTTATTCAGAGACACCAAAGGACTCACACCAAGCTCTCCACTCTACTTAAGCCTGGTTGTGGGTGTGACATTACCCAGGGTACAGTCTGGACTGATGAACACTGTGTCCCCTCAAATCTTCAACCTGGGGTGCGTTGTACACTACTTTGCTGTTAGAGCTACCACTCATGGTCCCCTCACACACAGCCTCCGGCATGTAAGTCACTCCCAGCTATACTGCATGAGTGCTATAGCCAGCCACTCATGAATTACACTGCAGAGCAACACCAGTAAATTCTTAGTCCTAGACTTTCCCCCAGAAATGTGTGTCTTGTATTGCCCAGCCCTCTCCTGGACAACACAAGCCCATATAAAGTCCATCGTTTTATGAATAGAAAATAACATACACAAATCCTGTTATCCAAAATGGATTTTCCAAAACATACTGGTTTTGATAAAACAAGTTTATTAACTACAGAAAGATAGATTTTAAACCATTACAAGTAATGAGGCATAAAATCACAATTGGTTACAAGAAAATAAAAGTAAAATGCAACTAATGGCTAATTTAGCAAGCGAAGTGGATTGAAAGCAAAGTCTCTCTCACCACAAATTTGAGCAATCTTACTGGGAGAGTCTCTTTCAGTCGGGATCGCTCCCCCAGTGCAATGATGCTTCCTTTGTTCTTTTGTGTTGTCGATGCCATGGGTAAAATATGAAGGGAGATGATATTTTGGTGTCTGCTCCCCCTTCGTATAGTCCCTTCTTTCTTACCTTTCTTTTCTTTAAGCAGCATCCCCAGCTGAGGTTCAGGAGACAGTAAGTCTGTATGGAGAGGAACCCCCCACCTGTTTCTTTGTCAAGATATAGATTTTCACCCACATCCTCCTTCCTGCCAAAGAATGGCCACTTTATGAGTTTTCACAAGGCATACTTTGTACAAAATTTATTATAATCTTGTAAAAGGGGTAAGCATAGGGGTACAGACTATTACTGTGGGGTCATGCAAAGGGGTAACCTGTGGCAGTAAAACCTCTGTTCCTTCCCTGTGGATTGCAGAGGTGATCCCTGGATCCATATAATTTGCTAGAGCCAGGGCTGGCTCTAGGCACCAGCATGTGCTTAGGGCGGCACTTTTAAAGGGGCGGCATTCCAGCTCTGTGGGGCAGCACTTTTGAAGGGGCAGAAGAGGCCGCACTCCAGGTTTTTTGTTGGTGGTGGTTTTTTTGCTTCGGCAGCAGCCAAAAACCTGGAGCCAGCCCTGGCTAGAGCAACAGTCAGGAAAACAAAGAATATCACCAGTGTAGGCATCAAAGTGCTTCTACACTGAACAGTTCTGTACCCACCTTCCAGAAGCAGTGCAAGATGTAAAAGTGCCAGCAGTGGTGCCAGTACAGACAGAACCCAGGCATTTCCAGCATCATATCACTTGAAGCTACTCAGACCAGGTTTTCATGACACTGTGCCAATAAAAACCAGAACCCCACTTCCAGGGAAATTTGTTTGAGTACTGACTGAGCATAACTGGAATAACTGAGCTGGGACTTCATGATTTGGCCCAATAATAACTTTCGCAAATAAATAATTTTTTTACCTTGTTCTCATCTGCCTCAGTTGTTTGTTACACCCACCTGTTGCATTTGGTTTTAAATGCAGCTTATAAATTCTTTGAGGTGGGGACTGCCTATTGCTATCAATTAGTACAGCAGCTGTTACAATGGGGGTCACAGCTGGGTGGTGCCTCTAGGTGCTACTGTAATATAAATAATGATAATACAAGATGTCCACCTGGACAACACCCAGGGATCGATCCTGAGAGATGCTGAGCATGAGCAATGATCACTGAAGTCAATGGGGAGTTGCTGCTTCTTGGCACCTCTCAAACAAAACTCTAATGTAGTTTTTATAAAGTCCATTATAAGACACTATTTTAACAACTGCAGTACCAGGCAGAATTTGAGGAACCTTCTGCTTGTGCCTAGATGCTTTGGTTGATTGAGCTGCAAGTCAGGTTTCCTAAAAAACATGCTGCTCTTGAGTGTAATATATACAAGTCCATTTAAAATTTGTAGTGAATGATGGTGGTACATATCTTTAATAACAGTTACTTTTTACAACGCAAGGCTTCTCTGCCGCATAGCTCTGAGAATCATCAGTCACAATCATATTTCAGGATCTATGGAGAGCCCACAAATATGTAGTATGTGAGTATGAAATGACTAGGCCTAAGGTTTTATTCACATCCATACTGTAGATGTACAGCACACGTAGCTTCATTATAGAGCAAACTGAATCATTACCTGAATTCTAAACTTGCCTATTGAGATTCCAGTTCCATTTTCTGTGGTATCCCCTAATAAAGTATATGTCATTCCTCCTCTAATGCTTCTGGGTAAAGTTCCATCTATTAAAAAAGGAGCTGAATCTCCTATTTAAATAACTGGCTACAAATTGGCATTATAATAACAGGTTGGCATAAGAACAAAAGAGGGTTAAAATAAACTGAACACATTAGATACACAGTGGTGCACAGTACGAGTGCTCAGACTACTGATCATAGGAAGAAACCTGCTATTTACGTGCTCCATTTAGTTTCTGACTGATTTCCAATATTTTAATCATCTGTTTTGTTCTTCTCTAGAATCCCTTCTCTTCACACATGCTCAATGCAGTTCTCTTAAAGCTCCAGAGTTTTCTTCTGTAAGCGTTGCTTCTAATATTAATAATTACGAAGACTGCAAGCAATACAGGGCTTGTCTTCCAGAAGAGCAAATATAGATCAGACTCCAAACAACCTATCCTGACATAAAACCATTTCTGATACCCTTCTTCAGGTTGATTAGTACCTTAACCCACTAACAGTCCCATTGAAATCAATGCAATCATTTATGCAATAACATGCTACTCTACTTGAGTAAGGACAGCAGCAGCTAGCCCCTGGAAAGCAGGGACTTGCAAGGTTCCACAGAATGCACAAGCAAGCTGCTACTATTAAGGATATGTTAGAACCATAATTGAGACTAACACATCTCAGTGCATCTAGCGTTGTTCACCGCTAGGAGTGTGAGCACTCTGAATTAGCTCTGAAAAGTGGTTCACTCCACATGCTATGAGAGTGTTGCAAAATTGGTTCAACTTTGTGCTAGTGTGGATAGAATTCTTTAATCAGAATTCATCTACCCATTCTCTTTCTATAGTAGGTCTCTTGCTATGGGGAAGCTTGTGCCCAGATGAGCATTTTCCAATCGTTATACTCCTGTGACACATGAGTGGTTAAAATAGTTTGAAAATACCCTGACAGAATAATTCTGGTAAATCTTCATTCTATTTTCTCTAATTTTGGGAAATACTTTTATGTCACATGCTGGGAAAAGTAGCTGAAATGACTTCCCAAATGTGGAGAAAATAAAATGCTAGCGTAATTCTGCTACATTCTCAGAGGATGTCCCTCTGTTCCCTTTCAGACAACCACGAGTCAACAACCACCAAGGAAATTGCGACAGAGTAAAAGCAAACTACTCCTTTTTAATATGGCTAGGAATCCACCAGTATCAAACTTTCAAATAGGAAGAGTTCTATTTGTGAACTATCTAAAAAGAAGCTTTTAAAAGAGCTGTTTCCATTGGCTATATTGTCAATTCTTTGTTTTATGGTTCAGTTGTTTGCTGGCCCTTGACAGTTTTATTTGGAAATTCATTAGAAGGGATTCAGCGGAATTCTACCAACATTTACTTCCACTAGTTTTTATGGATTTGCCTTTGCTTTGAGGCTTTAGGAGGTTGTCCTCTGGATGGCCTCAAAGTTGAAAACCAAAAGAAAGTGAATGGCAACTGAACTTTTCTTCTTACTTTTAACAGTTAAGTGCTTCAATTATTTAAACATAGTTGGTCCAATTTTCTATGATCTCTTCCTGTTTTGTGGATGGTGTATATGTATCTTGATCCATTAGCTATTTACAGTGTCATGCAAGAGGAGTCTTTTCTTTAGAGAAACACCAATGGAGAAAGGCATCTAATTTAGAGCAATTTTTAGCCACTTTTATTTTCTCAGATTATATGTCCATATATAACATAATATACTTATTTAGAACTAGACTTTTTCTGCTTCTGCCATCAGTATGCAATCAGCTTCCCCAACACAACCCTCTCCAGTCCATGCAGCTAAGATAATTATCATCCTAGCCCACTGCTCTGCCCACTTCACCCCACTATTTGAATCCCTCCACAGGCTACCCATCTTCCACTGCATCAGATCAGAAGTTTCTTATCCTCACCACATGGACTCTTCACAAATGTATTGCTTCCTATTTATCTACTCTTATCTTTTTTTAGATCTGCCCCCTTTGTTCCACCAATAAGGCCAACCACTAAGCTCATATTGCTTGGTTCTAACACAATCATCTCCAAACTCATGCTTCATCTTATGCATTAAATGTCCTCTCTCAATTAATCCATAAAGCTCCTACACCTCTCCTCTAGCCCCACTTCTGCTCTGGTGCTTACAAGAAGCCAGCCAACCAATGAGGGCAATCAGGGATACCCTCATTTTAAAGTATATATTAAACGAGAAAAAAAGAAACAGACCTTTCAATGATTTGGAACCATCACGCTGTGCAACTGCTAACCTATGAGATGGCATGACCTCCTCCCCCACCTTACTCCCATTATTTGTCACACTCAGTTGTAAGCAGATTCAAATTAGTTTGTCAGCTTTGAGGATGGGTACCCTGGCCTTGAGTGCATCCTGCTCTGTGTGCATTCACATCCTCCCATCCTTATTTCTTTCCTTTCTGTCTGGGAAATAGGTCACTCAGAGTGTTTTGGTCAATATATGCTGGGTTGCATATAATATTAATAATATGCACCATATATACATTAGTATGCATTAAGCACAAATAGTATAGCAGTTATATAGGCTAATTTGTCCTATATGTTTTTTATAATCCTGTTCTCTTATGCTCAGTATCTCATAACACCTTGCATTAGCTGAAGTGAGCTTTGGCATAAGCAGATAAGAAACTTGTCAAAATCAAGATACCTTTTTTCTATGTCTCAGTACAAGCTAGGGGAGTACCATCACAGCCCGGTATCTGAAATGCTAGTATCTAAAAAAAAAAGACCAAGAACAGATCAAGACAGGGAACTGGAACAAACTGGTTGAATTTTAGTGACATGTAAAAAGATGTGTAACTTGTAAAATCCTCATATAAATACCATCAGCTGACATATGTAACTTTGGGAGCATACTCTCCACATAAGGTGAGTGTAACATCAGTGCACAAGGCTATCTAGATTTAATATTTTCAAAAAAGAAAGCACCATTTTTGAGCTCCACTTATTTGGGTTTAAAGCATTTCTAGACAGGCAGAATTAATATCAGGGACTCAGAAGTGAAATATTTTACCAGCAACACCCAGCAAGTCTGCCTCTGAAGTAGACATTTTTATTTATTTAATTTGTTAAAATAATTGAAGACGGGACCTCAAAAGCTGTCAACAATATTTTCACTCTAGTACCGCTCTACAGTGCTCTGTGTCCTATGAACAGGAGAATTTTCCTCCCAGAGGCAGCCCATATACTTAAAAAGGTTTGCTCACATGAATGTTTCAGAACCTTGCAGTACATTTTAAAATTAAACTTCCTGGGATGATTAAAATTTAACATAAAAAAGACATAATGATGGAAATCTCCAAGCTTTCCTTTGAAATCTTAATACCCGAGACATCCTATAACTTGATTCCAAATGGTCTTGAACTAGGAAAGAATAACTTACATCATGGCTGACATTTCATGGAAAACTTCGTAAACATATATCAACAGAACTGGCTCCAAATAAGTCTTCTGTTTTATTCTTTCATTTTGGTTTAATTTTATTTTTCTTGACCACTACTGCTTTAAGGATATTCGCAGGAAGATAGGATCTTTGCTCCTGACTACTTGATGATTTCCCACTTGAAGTCATAATTCTGCATTTCTAACATCATAATCATGTCAACAGCAACTAAGTACTATGTTACAAACAAAAAGAGAAATATGATTTCAAAACGGAAACAAGCAGTAAGAGAAGGAAGAACTCCTAAGCAACATTTATACTATTTTTGTGCAATTGTCCTCAGTAAAAACAAAATAATAAACAAATGGAACTATGTGGCCATGTCTTTGTAGTTAGAGCACACAACTAGACCAACAACTGCCACATACCAATTACCATTGTGACATTACTATCTTTATATTGGAAGTTCTTTTGGGCAGAGTCTGTCTTTCGTGTTTGTTCAGCATCCAGCAAAATGAGCCTCAGTTTTAGCTGGGGCCTGTAGGTGTTATATGGGTCACGTTATATCAGGGTAGAGGTGTAATTAGCATGATAAATCCTTTACATATTGATGCACAGCTCCCGTTGACTTCAGTTGCAGTTGTGAGTGCTCAGCACTTCTGCAAATCAGACCTTAGGTCTCAAGTTGGGCACCCAGAAAATAAGGAACCCACAGTTAATGACCACCTGTGAAAAGTCTGGATTAAGTGACTTTATGCTTCACACAGGAACTCTGAGGCAGAAGCAGGGAGAGACTCCAGGGCAGCATTCAGTTGCCTTAACCATGATAATCTCCTTTCTCTTCCTGCAGTACCCTGCCTCATTCACTACACACCTTCCACCTTCTACAAGAAATGAGGCAGGGGCCTACAAACAAGTCTCCTTTGCTATATAACCCTGATTCATAGAGCAGATCCATCCTGTGCACTGAATGAGGTTGGGCCTTGAGGAATATAGCACTCTTCTTCTTCTCATGTCCATCCACAACAAACAACCATAGTCTTCTCAGTGTGGGGCAAATGATATAGCCTGGTCTGTAGCCCTTGTGAGATCATGATGCATAATTCCTCCATCAGCTGGCAGACCAATAGATGTTCCACGGTTTCTGTTTCACTACAATCACATGTGCATGGGTCGTGGGAATAACCCACTTCTGCAAATTGTCTTTGACCAGCCAACTCTTGTTTAGAGGTGATTTAAACCTCTCCAGGTCAACCAATCCCTCTCCTTGCCTGCGTGAAGGCGCTTGGTAATATTTATGTACATTTTGACATCCTCATCAAGTATTTCAAGCATGTGTACCACGATTCCAGTCATGTAGCTGCCAGTGATTTTTTTAAGCATTTCTGTTGCAGGTAGGAAGCTTTTCTGCAATTTCGGGTGGCTAACTACTATGGTGTGCCCTTGTAGCACCTCTCTGATATCTTCAATCTTTCATAATTGTTCTCTTTTGCTTGTGACCACTCTCCTAATATCCAGTGCAGTGATTCCAGCAAGCACATAAACGCTGTTCGCATTTGTTGGTTTTAGTCATCCTGTAATGTAGTGGCAGCTATCATTCAGCACAGGGTCCAGCTTCTTTGCATGAGCTGATCTTTCTCACACTGGACATGAGTATTCGGCAATCAAACAGCAAAGTGCAACTGCAATGGCTCTTACTGTTGCTGACTTGGTTGTCCATTTTGAAATTCCAAACTTCCTATGTATGTTGTTCCAGATGCTAATTTTCCCTTTTGTCATCTCCACACAGGCCTTGAAGGAAAGAGAGCGTGGCCTAGCGTCACTCCAAAGTAGACAGGATTCCAGCTGGGATCATTTGATACCCGATTGCAGATGATGCTGAGTTGTCTATTGGCCTCACAACTCTGAAGATGGAAGAGACTCATTTGTGTTTTGGCTGGGAAGGTGCACACTTGGTTCCGGGTGTATAGCCTGAAAGCCCAGACAGCACCAACATGAGCATAGCTTTGATGTGGAGGAGATCCTTGGCTTGGGCAGCGACGCATGGGTTGTTAGCGTAGATAAGACTTCTCGTCCTGAGGTAGATTGGTTGATCATTCATATAGGTGTTGAAAAATACTAGTAATAGTGCACTCCCTTGTGGTAGGTCATTTCCCTGCTGCCATCATCAACTTCGCGTCCTGCGCAGTTCCACATAAGAATGTCAGTTCTCTAGTAGATACCGTATCAGATATATGAAGTGGTGATCTTTTGTCATGTTGTCTACGTTAGAGGAGAACCTTTGATGATTCACTGTGTTGTATGCTGCTTATAAGCTGATAAACAGCTCCTGTTACCATGCCCTTTTCAAAACTATCTTTGATGTATTGAATGATATTTATCACTTAACTGGTGCATGACTTGCCTGGGCAGAATCCAGCTTCCTCTGGGATTAGGTGCTTTTCAATGAGAAGTGATAGGCGGTTTAAGATAAGACACTTTACAAGTGTCACAGTAGTAGGTCTGAAGTTCTTTGACTCCATTGCATCCTTCCCTGACTTCAGGAGTGCCACAACATCATGTGCTCATCATCAGATCTTGGGTACTCTGTATGTGGCTGAGCATGTGTTAAACAACTTGATTAACCAGTTCTTTGTTGGTGATCTGGAGGGTTTGATTTGTTTGGTATGAATGTCATCTAGACTGGTAGCTTTCCCATTCCTATGGGTGTTAATTCAATCATTGTGTACTATGCCCTAAAATTGTAGGTCTCCTGGTCTTCTTGCTGCTTAAGCCATGTGTTGTGTTGTTTGTTTGATTCCTTGCCATTTTCTAGGAGTTGGTGTGTGACCTGGTCTGCAGTAGTGTTGTAGCGTTGCTCTGCTTTTTTGGGTTAAGCTTCCAGATGGTTAGCCATACTTTCTTACTGCTGTGGTCACAGCCATGCTCTCAGTAAGCTTCTGCTATGACTTCTGTTTTTCCTCCTTTAGGGCAGAGACCAGTTCTTTGCCAGCTGTGAGGGTATCCTCAATAAATGGGTCTGCTTCAAATTTCTGCTTGTATTTTGTGTACTGATCCGATAGCTCAAATGTCAGTCCTGGCACATAATTTGTTCTGCAGCCTAGTGGAATATTATTCTTTGAGACAGTGCACTCGACGTTGACAAACTGATCATAATTTTCTATATTCGTTCAATTTTTCTTAGAACATTATCAAAGTTGTTGGTAAAGCCCTTGCATTCCACTTTCTTAAAATTAAAGCAGCACTGAAATGGTACTGAGTTCAGTATTATGGCCCCATAGAATGAGTGTGAGTGTGCAATTAAAAACTGTAGCATAATATATGTGCATGCTGGCTCCTTGTCTCTCCTTCCTGCTGATTCCTTGTCCTTGTCTCCTTGTCTAGCCTGTCAGTCACCTCCTTTCCCTCAGCTCTTTATCCAGTTACAGTGTTGACTCTCCCAAGCCTTGTGGCTCTCAGGTCTCTCCACTTACATTCACTGGATCCCAGTACCCTCTGCCTCCAACTCCCAGTTTCTCTCGCCTCCTTCAGTCCCAGACACCTTGTCCCAATCTACTCCTTTCCTTGCCACTTAGTCCAGCCATTGTCCCCGCCACATCCAAATAAAACAGCTTCCCCTTCCACACTCCCTGGATGCCAGTAGGGGGAGGGGATCACTCAGAGCACTGGAGAGACAGGCATCCTACTCTCTGTTCCTCTGCCTGAGCCACTGGGAGCAGTTATTATAGGAAAATCCTTCTAAGCCCCTGGTAATCATGAAGCATTCTCAGTCTCTGGGGGATGGTGAATGAAGAATCTAGTTAGAATAGGAACTGTTAGAGGCTCAAGCATGCTCAGTGAGGACAGAATTTTCTGAGATTTTTAGCTGTTAGAATCTAACAAGTCTCTACTGAGCATGTGCTAACTGATTTCTCAAAGCCTTATAACTTGACTACATTTGGGCAGATTGTCACAGTGATGGCAAAAGACACATCCTGGACACAAAGGCCACTGCCCTGCCAAATTTCATGTCTGTGCTCCAAAGCATGTGAGTGGTAGAGTTTATCAAAGAAAAAAACACAATACTTTTAACCTGGGCAAAACAATTTTCCAGAATAAATTCCACCTGAGGCAGACACTCAGCATGGAAAATGTAAGCCCAAAGAGCTGATGTCTGGCAAAGGTATAAGCAACTGAAAACTGGGTCTTATCAAGGAATTGTGAGGAAACCTTAATTGTAGGAAGTGCTACTAGCCTCACCTATCCTAATTCCTTTTGTGGTCTCAGATAAGCCACTTAACTAGTCCACCTTAGTTTTGTGGAGACAAGATAAACATCTGTGAAATGGGCCCTATTATTATTATATACAGACTACTATCATATAGGAGATAGGAAATTCTACGAAGTTCTCATGGAGGTTCCAGTAGACCATACTCTTGTGAGTGCATGTGTGTTTGTGGCATGTTCCCTCCCCCTCCCCCCTGGCCCCTATGAATAGCATGTTCAACTTCTTCCCTTCCACCCATCCTACAAATGTCAGATGCACAACATCATCCTCACTGAAGCCATGTGCCTCTGTACTTCCTTTCAGGTCCCTGTGGTGTTTTGCCAGCACAGCTATATTGCCAGGTGATGACAAACCAGCTGCTGCCCCTGATATCTCCCCTTACCCCTCACAGTGTGGAGGTGTAAACTGGGCAAAGTGAAGAAATAATTCAGCGTTACTTTACCCAGCACAAGTTCCACAGATTTCAAGATGGATGAAACCAAGCACTGACCCAGCAATGGCCATCTCAGAGCACAGAGCCCAAACGCTGCATCACAGCCATAAAGAGGATTCTGCACAGTCCAGGAATAAAGGTGAAGAATACCTTCGAGAAATACCTTCGACTCCTGTTCCCATCCCCGATAAACTAAGATTTCACACACGGAGACAGAGTGGATAGCACCCTTTATTACTTGCTAAACTTACACATCAGTAGGTTGTTATGAAGATATATTAGTTACTGTTTGTACATATCCTTCAATTATGTAAGAGCTAAGTATCATTCTTTAAAAAAAGACCAGAAGAAAATATGTATCTGCAGATTTGTATCTAACAGCCTGTCAAATGTGGTGGCAGCAGATCTTTAAGCATTGTCACCAAGACTTTGCATTTTGACAAGCAAAACAAAAATGCCAATTGAAATATAAACATTCAAGATTTAGAAGGGATGTCAATGTGAGCAGCAGCAGCAGCAGCTCAGCACTTCTGAGACTCAGATCACTTTTATATACATTAAATCTGGGCTTGAACATTTTTGGCTATGGTTGAATAAACTATGCATTTCAGTCTTCCATTTTCTTTCTTAACTACTGCTACATATTTCTAAGATTATGTTTTAAGTTTCTCTCCACTTTCGTCCCAGATCATTTTCCTGAGCCGTAAGACTTTATATGCAATTTTCCAAGACTACCTTCATTGCTACTATTTTTCTCCTTTAAAGTGCATTTGTGTGCTGAAAAGTAACTTTAAAAAACAGTCATTGTGTGTTTGTATATTTATTATCTCTGAATGCACTTACATATCAAATGTACTCAGTAGAACTTTTGTCTAACTGCCAACTCAATCTGGGCTCTGAAAATCGAGCTGCGTACATTCTCTCTTGGGACATCATCAATAATAATCAGTTATTCTTTCAGTTACACCCGTGCAAAAATATTGTCATCACATTGCTCCTTCACTGACATCTGCGCAACCCCATTATTAATCTCATTATCTGACTGGTCCTGTCACTGGAATTTAGTAAACAATGTTGTTGCTGTTGCACAAAGAGAATAGAACCAACTTCATTCTCTCTTAGCTGTGGTGGCTGTGCAGGGCTAACAAGAATAAAAATTCAGGTCTTGTCTACACTATAGAGGTTTTGCCAGTGTAGCTATTCCAGCGGACCCCTCCCACCCCCAGCCTAGATGTAGCTTATGCCAACAGGAGTTTTTCTTTCAAATAGCATTACCTGTGCCAACAGTTGACAAACCTGCATCTACACTGGGGATTTTGCTGGTTATGTTGACTAGAGGTGTGTTTTTTTCACACCCCACTGACATAGCTATGCTAAAAAGCCTTATAGCGTAGACCTGGCCTTATTTTTGTCACTAAAGACAGCAGATATTATGAATGCACACAGGAAACAGATTGGTGACTCCAGGCTTGTCCTCACTGCAGGGTTAACTTGAGTTATCACTTGAGGGTTGCCCCTGACTTGAGTCTCATCCACACTCAAAAACCCTTAACTCCTGGGCAATGGCAGTTTTTTTACTCAAGTTGGCTGGCAAGTCAGTGGGTATTATAGGCTATGGCTCATGTTAACACATTTCATCAGCTGCTAACACAAACATCTGTGTAGCTTAGGTGTTATTCAGCTAATTTGAGAGGAGTTATTTTAGTTTATCTACATTAGAGTAAACATTGAACTACAGAAGGTACCAGTTTTGTATAGTCACGTTTCAGACTAGATCCACACTCTTAAATTGCCTGAGCTTCTTATTTGGCTATATCTTTAATCCAGCTCTCTTTAAATCCATACTCCCCTCTGTATTGTATTAACTCACCCACCACATTTCAGGTTCTCTGCAAACATGCACATGGCTGCCTAATGTCTCCTCCAGCTCACTGTATTCAGGGTGAACAAGACAGATCCCTCACAGCAGCCTCTTGAGCATACCACTTGTTACCATCTTACCACTTATATCAGCCTCTGGTCTCTGTTATCAACACTTTTTGTTTCAATTAAGCAGAGCTGGTCAGTTGAAAAATGAAGAGAAAAATAGAGAATCACAAAAGTTATCAGAATTTCTCCCCCCTCTCTTGTTTCTGAAATTTTCCCTGCTCAGACAGACACACAAATAAAAAGACGAGGGAAGAGGGTGAGAATGTCATGAAGAATTTCAAAGACCACTTTTTTTTATTTTTCATCAAAATTTTCTGTGCAGCTCTACAGTGGAGGATTTCTCAGTCCATGTATACTAATAACCATATTGATTGCAGTATAATACTACATGAAGGACCAGGCTTTCAGGTTTCACACAGTGAACTCAAGTTGGTTATCTTCCTCAGGTCAGACTCTGGCAAACAGAACAGACATCATGCAAGTAGTCTTATGTATTGAGTCAGACCATGGACTGAATGGACATAATTTATACTTCGTAACCAGCTCCATGCTTTCTTCCTTATTTATAACCCTGAGGGGAACATACTCAGAGATACTTTAGATGTGAATGCAGACACCTGAGATTTTAATTTGCAACTAATATAGCATGCTTGGATACTTATGTATTTCTAACACACCCATCATGTTAATAACACAGTGCTATACTCTTAATTAAGGGTATCATTTCCATCTGAAAACGCACTATACTCTTCTTTGTTTTATGCTGCTTTCTTAAATGAGTTTATTCCTGTATGCAATAGGAGAAATGTCAGGTCATACTGCAGTCATTGTTGAAGGCAGGCCTGTGCAGAGAGAATACTCACATAGACAGGCAGCCTGACTAAGTTAGCAACATTTGCACCGGTTTAACTACATTGATATAGTTACTTTGAGGCAAATCCCTACCGCACACACACTGAACCCAGGTAAAATGATGCTTGCACCAATGTGATTTACCTTATTGGAGGTTTATGTAGATTAGGGAAATTTGAACAAGCATAACTACATTTGCCCTTGTGCAAATTTCCCTAATTTAGACAAGCCCCTCGGCTCATCATCCTGAGCCCTGGTGGTGAGGAACCCTACAGCAAGGACTTTCCAGCCAGCTGCCAACTGAAAATTGTTCAGACAACTATAACTGTTGAGTTTGCTGCTGTCTCTCATCCTTGACACTGTCATCATTTTCAATTTTATGTCAAAAAAGGAGGAGTTTGAATAATGGAAATCCAGACTGAGTCACCATCACATCAAGTAGCCCACTCTTGAATTGTCTGGGCATTCAAACCTCCACTTTTACAAGGAATGGAGGCTAAGGCCCAGGAGCCCTTCCCAGAGGCCAAATTTAAACTTGTCTGTTTTCTGTATTTTTTACTAATCATATTAGAAAATATTGATAAAAATTGTAAAGCAGAAGCAGCTCATATTTGCCCATGGTTCGCAACTGGAAGTAACATGTTAGCCACCAGTAAATGTAACCTGAAACTAATGCAGATCACATTATACTAGTTATACCTCTGTATGCAGCCTTAGGCATATGGCTATCTGACAACTGCACACCCGTGTGTGTGAGATCCAACCATTTCTTTAGCCATTGATGAAAGTATCACCAGAAGAAAAACTCTTGTAACAGGTTGAGTTAACAGAAATAAATGAGGATCAAGACAGTACTTCAGACACTATTCTGGTATCACTAGCTGTGCTCATTGAGGACTGTTGCAGAAAGGGAAAGTTTGAAGACATAAAATTCCATGGAAGATGATAATTAACATAGGAACACCTACTTACATTTCTAAGTGTGGGGTAAAGTAAAACACTGTACACCAGTGGTGGGCAACCTGTGGCCTGCGGGTGGCCCAGCAGGGTAATTTGATTGAGGGCTGCGAGACACTTTGCTGATGTTGACCGTAGTTCCATTGACTGGCTGCAGGAGGCCGTGCCTGCGGACGGTCAACGTCAGCAAAATCAGATTACCCTGCTGGGTCGCATGTGGCCTGCGGGCCACGGGTTGCCCACCACTGCCATAAACCCAAATAAATAATCCACTCATCATTCCTATGTGGTAGATAACTTCTACAAGAAATGCTTGAAAATTGTTTTGTTTTCATATTTCAACAAAAAATTGAAAATAGCTGGCTCCTTCTAACTATTATCCTCATTTAGGGGATGAGCGAGAGAGGATGGTTTGTGGTTAAGCAGAAGAGTGAGAGTCAGAAGGTCTGGGTTTTACACTTGGCTGTGCCACTGACATCCTGTGTGACAATGAGCAAGTCACCATAGGTCTACACACTGCACAGTAAGCCCTGGTCTGTGGGATTCGGAAATCTTAGTGTTTTTAAGTCCATGTTTCAGTGGCATTACTAACACTACTCTATAAACTTGGGTTTCCCATTGCTGGAATCGGGTTTCACAGCTGCGCTAATGACAGTAGGACTTGTGGTCTGACCCACTACCCTTGCAGGATCCTAGGACCCAAGCTGTGAATGCTTGCGGAGCTGAGTTAGACTAATTTGTGGGTGAACAGATAGTGGCTTGGGCTCAAACCTGAGTCAGAGCCCAGGCTGCGTGCAGTGTAGATATACTGCTTTCTCTGTGCCCCCGCCCCATCTGCAAAATGAGGTTAATAGTAGGACTGTAAATTAATTGCAGTTAACTCAAGTGATTAATACAAAACAAATTAACTAGATTTTAAAAAGTCATGATTAATTGCAATTTTAATCACACTGTTAAACAATAATAGAATACCAATTTAAATGTATTATAAATATTTTGGGATATTTTTCTATATTTTCAAATATATTGATTTCAATTACAACACAGAATATGAAGTATAGAGTGCTTACTCTATATTATTATTTTATTATAAATATTTGCACTGTAAAAGAGATAAACAGAAGAAATAGTATTCTTCAGTTCACTTCATACAAGTACTGTAGAGCAATCTCTTTATTGTGAAAGTGCAATTTATACATTTAGAATTTTTTTTACATAACTGCACTCAAAACAAACTAAAACTTTAGAGCCTACAAGTCCACTCAGTCCTATGTCTTGTGTTCAGCCAATTGCTAAGATAAACAAGTTTGTTTACATTTATGGGAGATAATGCTGCTGGCTTCTTATTTACATTACCTGCAAGTTAGAAAGGCATTCACATGGCACTGTTGTAGATGGTGTTGCAAGGTATTTACCCTGCCAGATATGCTAAACATTCATATACCCGTTCATGTTTTGGCCACCATTCCAGAGGGCAAACTTCCATGCTGAATTTAAATTGGTATTCTATTATTGTTTAACAGTGTAATTATAACTGCGATTAATCACAGCTATTTTTTTAATCTCATGATTAACTGTGATTATTGTTTAGAATTGTTTGACAGCCCTACTTAATAGCACTACTCTACCTTATGGGAGTGTGTCGTGTGGATAACTACATTGAAGACTGTGGATTCAGATATAAAAAGACTGAAGATTCAAATATAAAAATTTTATTAAAGTTAATGTTTAAAATTAAATATACACAAGTTAGGAGGGCAGGTACTGTACATCCGGGGTTACTACAGTCTTAGCAACCACAGGGATACCTTAGATAGCTGTTAGTAAAGTCCTTCAGTTTCTTTGGGAGGAATGTGCTCTAGACAGGGTTTACAGTGTGGAAATGAAATGCACAAGGATTAAGTGACTAGCTCCAGACCACCCAGCGAGTCGCTGGCTAAACTGGGACTGAGGGCTCTGGGCTTCCTAGTCCACCAGCCATCTCTGCAAAACACGCTGCTTCTTCGGGAACCACGGCCTGGCAGAGGAGCCTGAGGGTTACTACACCCTGGGAGCCTGAACGGACTTATGTAACCACCTCAGGACCATGTGCTGGGCACACCCAGACTCCACCTTCCGCCGTTGCCTCCCCCCAGCGCACAGACACAAGGAGGAGGAAAAACCAGAAGGACTGAAAGGAGGGAGCTGGCTTAGACCCAGCCTCCTCCTCCAGCTGCTGGCTGCGGCTTTTGTTTTCTTCCCAGCTCGCTAGTCCCCACACGTGATTGCTGTGTTATGGCAGGGCGAGTGCACCTATAACGCCTGTTAACAGTGCCCGAGGAGCGGGGGGAGAGGCAGAGCGGGAGGCAAGGCAAAGGCAGCGAGCCACCCATGCACAGCCAGCCAGGGGGAGGGAGGCGGGGAAGCATGCCAGGCCAGCCACCGCTCCCTCGCCCTGCCTGCTAACCCTTCTCCTCCGCAGCCTGCCCGAGAGCCGCTGCCTCGCCGCGGCGACGGCCTGGGGGAGCGGGAGGCGAAGGGAAGGAGCGAGCCCCGGACAATGGCGGCGGCGGCTGCCACCAGCAGCCCTGGCAGCGCCAGCAGCACGTTGCAGCAGCCGCCCCTGGAGCCCTGCCTGAGGAAGCCGCCGCCGCGCATGGACCCCCGGCGCAGGCAGGCAGCGCTCTCCTTCCTCACCAACATCTCGCTGGACGGCCGGCCGCCGCCGCACGAGGAGAGCGGCGCGGAGCAGAGCGGGGGCGCCGCCAAGGCGGCAGCCGGCAGCGCCAGGACTCGCCACAGCCGGGCGCCTTCCAGCCCCCCGCCGCGGCAGCTGCTTCGCAGCAGCCGGGGGGCCACTGCGGCAGCGGCCGGCTGTCGAGCCCCCCGGCAGCGGCTGGGGAGCCGCCGGAGGAAGAAGAGGAGGAGGACGCCTTCGCCAGTGTGCAGGTGCCGGCAGCCGCCTTCCTGGGCTCGGGGACCCCCTCCGGGGCGGCCGGCGGCAGCAGGGGCCGCCTCAGCTCCTTCACTCAGGGAATCCTGCCCGTGTCCTTCTCCAGACCCATCCCGCAGGGCTACTGCTGCCTGGAGCAGGGCGGCCCCGGCGCCTTGGAGCTGCAGCGGTCCCGGTAAGCGAGCCCCGTGCTCCCCCCGTCTCCCTGCGCAAGTCCCCGGGTGCGGCGTGCACAGGGCACCGCGCGGGCCGGTGGGAGACGCTTGCAAGCGGGCAGGCGACACTGACCCCTGAAGGTGCCGGCGGGGACGGGGCGCGGTCTCCTGGAGCTAACTCCAGCTCGGGTTAGCAACACCCAACGTCCGGGGGGGCGGGGGCTGCGTGCTTTTGAACTTAGCTCAGGTCACCTTGGCAAAGCCATTGGTTCTGGTTTCAGTTGGGCCAAGACCGTTCTGTTTATACAATGCCCCCTTTCCCGCTGAAGTTCTATCCACTGTCCATTAAAATATGTGCAGTTAACGCTTGTTTCAGGGGCTGGTGCCCCGTGCTCAGGAGACCCGTCAATGCACGTTTCCTGGCGCATGTGAACATCTGTGCAGGGGCCAGGTTAGAGAGCACATCGGATACAGGGTTAAAAATAGCTCTTGATAGACTGTTAATCGTTAGGGTGTCATTGGGTCTGTGACAGGAGAAAAGGCCTGTTTGCTAAATTATTGCCTCTTCTTTTTTTTCATTAATAGGTAGCAGGCATTTATCTGTTCTTAACCTTAATCTGGCATTTTTAACAAACTGACCCAAGTAGCAGTGTTAGTTTGTAGGGTTCAGACACAGATCTGGATTTTGAAATATTGATCGGTGAAGTTTACTTCCTCCCCCTCCAGTGTAAGCATTCTGATTACCTAATCGAAAAATTAAGAATTGCAGTGTTGTAGTAATCCCCTAATGAATAAATGAGCCATACATGACAGTTCTGCACAGTTCTCACTTTAAGCACACACCATTCCTTTAACCTCCATGAACATTTTCAGAGTTGAAGCATTTTCTTTTAGTATGCAGATAGAGCAGATGCTCAACAGTTTAAATATTATCATTTGACAGTATCTGGGAACCAGTAAGGTGAGGGATAATGACAGTCGTACTGGTGCAAATTACAGTACCATAAAGAATAGGTAAACTTCTTGTAGTTTGGGCATTTATGTCCCATCAGCTGGAGGCACCATGGAGAGAACAAATAATAATTTTAGTATGTGAATGTGGATATTTATATGTGTACTGTGGATTTAGCTGTGTCATGCTGATTAAGGCATTCCCTGATAAATTAGCAAGCAAGTTTTTCAAAGTTTCACCCTTAATGTGGTTCAGGTTTAAACTCATATGCATAGTCTTACCAGATATCCTTTTTTTAATACTTAGTGCAACATTGGTTTTCTTATTAATAAATCCAAAGATTTACCCCCTTGTTTTCTCATTTGGGTAAATGCAGTGGACTGAACTATCATTCTGAGTGCTTTCTAGACAGACTGCTGACACAAATACTGTTGAAAGACCCTGCTCCAAAGTCTACTTTCCATTGACTTCAATGATTGGATGAGGTCCAAAAATACATGAAAGAAATGAGACTTGCTAACCCCTTACGCAGACCCTTTACCTACAGACACCACTTTTTTTTATGGTGAATGTCTTACCACCTTGTGCCACTGGTTATTAGTTTGCCCTTTTAATGGACACTCCCACAGAGAAAAATCTTGCTTGCTTAAATATATCTAAAGATGTCTACTAAGAATACTCAACCATGTACGAATGTATATATGTATTATGGAATAAATGTATCATAGTTACACAATAATCCTCATTTGCTTAATATGCTTAGGTGTCATAGTGGGGTAGGGAAGAAACTGGAGGCAGAAACTGTGCTTCTCCAGACCAGCATAATTTGCCACTCCTACATTCCCCATTTGTCACGCTCACTTCTTTCTATTTCTCCCATAGACTTAGCTAAGAAGACTTTGACTGTCATGCTTCAACAGCTTATAAGGGTAATTGATCATAAAAATACCAGAGGCTGCTGTAGAAACAGCCTTTTAAGGGTTAGCTTTAGTAGAAAGATTGGAGCTCTACCAAATGAAAGTTGCCTCAATACTGTATGCCCCCTGTCCTTGATTTGATCTGAATTGTAGTCAAAGTGTACGTCTACACTGCACGATTATTTCGAATTAGCTTAAACCGATATTACAAAACAGATCTAATAAAATCGGTTTAGCGCGTCCACAGTGGGATCACGAAATCGATTGTTTGTGTCCATGGTCCAAAGCTACCATCGATTTCAGGAGCGGTGCACTGTGGGTAGCTGTTCCTCAGCTATCCCATAGTTCCCACTTCCGTGTTGAGAGCACAGTGCCTGATGGGGCAGAAAACATTGCCCCGGGTGGTGCTGGGTACAGCCTCACCCCTCCCTTTGTGAAGGCAGCAGACAACCCTTTGGCGCCTTTTTCCCGGAGTGCATTGAGCAAACGCCATAGCACAGCAATCATAGACCCTGAGATCACAAACGGTATCCTGACCGTTGTCAACACCTCGCGTACTCTCTGCCAGCAGCATTCAGTACACAGAGGGTGACATTTACAGTACTCAAGGAATTATTTATTTTACTTCTCTTTCACGTGCTGGGGGTGGGGGAAGAGACTGACGAGCTGTTCCGTGAACCACGCAAGACACCGTGTATTAAGCTACAGACATTGGGCGCTCAGCCAAGAATGCAAATAGTTTTCAGAGACTGCTGTGGAGACTGGTAGCTGTAGTCCTCATTACCCCCTCCCTCCCTCCATGAGCATCCGTTTGAGTCTCTGGCTTCCCGTTACGGTTGTCACGCACCGCTGTGTATCCTGGAGTTTATTTTTCAAACGCTTTGGCATTTCCTGTTCTTTAACGGAGCTCTGATAAAACAGATTTGTCTCACCATACAGCGATCAGATCTAGTATCTCCCGTAAGGTTCAATGCAGGAGCTACTTTTGCATTTGAACTGCATCGCCACCCGTGCTGATCAGAGCTGGACACGTGAAAGCAGGAAATGTCATTCTAAAGGTCTCGGGGCTTTTCCTGTTTACCGGCACTCCGCATCCGAGTTCGGATTGCGGACCAGAGCGGTCAGTGGTGCACTGTGGGATACCTCTAGGAGGCCAATAATGTCGATTTCCGTCCACACGAACCCTAATCCGAGTTATCACTTTCGAATTTAGCGCTACTCCTCTCGTCTGGGAGGAGTTCCGAAATCGATTTAAGGAGCCGTTTAACTCTATATTAATGACGATGTCGTGTGAACGGGTACAGCGTTAAATCGGTATATCAGCCATTAAACCGATTTAAAGTCACAGTGTAGACCTGGCCTTAGCTTTCTGAGTTCCCTTTGCAGATGTTGATGCTGAAGTAAGCCCCCAGTAAAATAGCTGCTGGTGATGTACCCTATTGAACCGAAGCTTCGGTCTAGTTCTAGTCTTCGTCTATAGTTCCTCCTTTGATACGAGTTCCTCCATTTTTTTAAAAAGAGATGTTCTGAGCAGTGGTCTGTTACTGTTCAAGAGAAGATTTTCCCCTCACCCATGTTGTTCTCCTTACTGAATAATAGTTGTATTAATGCTCCTGTAAAGACTTACTGGAGTCCCAAAGATCCTTCTTATTTTTCATTGCATGCATATATTATAGACTAGACATCTTCTGCCTAGCTGAAGAGATCTGGATGGGACTTCTTCAGATCTTATCTGTATCACCTCTTAACTGGACTCCTCTGATCTTCCTGCCAACCCCTTGCCCCTGTTGTTCTGCAGTGTTTCCCTTCTCGTTTCTGTGCCTGCTTGGTTGTTTAGTTTCCCTCCTCAGTACATACAGCTTTTTATATGAGCTTGCCTGGAAAAGTTGGAGATACAGCAAATGAAAAATTGTCTGTTGACTGCATACCCGCTTATTCAATCTGACTTGTAGACTGCGTTATCTAACCTAATAGGCAATCAAGATTTCTTACACTAGGGGGAATCCCCACAGATCAGTGTTTCATAAACCAGCTCAGTGTTTAATGCTGCAAAAGTACTGGTTATGAGGAACCTTGTAGGTTTCACTTTATTCTACATACAAACAGCAGAGTGGATTATTGGAAAGCTGAGAGAGAGAGGGAGACCTGAACAACTGCTCACCCAACAGACAATACCAATCAGATATTGGCCCTCTCTGAGTTCTCCATGTGCTTATGTGGTGCTGGCAGTGCACCCAGATTTATAGATTTGAAGCTAGAAGTGTTTTCTCCTACAGTTGCTTCTTCTTGGGCTAAATTAAGCTCTGGTATAAGTGGGATGCCTGGTAAATTTGGCCCTGAGGTTTGTATCACTTGTGTGCTCTTTAATGGCAAGTTTTCCTTTCAGTTACACCTGTGCAACCGTGCTGACTCTAGTGAGATTGCATGGATGTAATCTAGAGCAGAACTTGGCCCACACTGAATATATTGCCATTATAAAATGCACATGGCACCTTTCAAAATACTTGGTAAATAGATACTGTAATTATAAAGCAGCACCAACTTGAGTACTCTAGTTTGCACACAGTGCTTAAGGTGTCCTTTCAGAGATCTTATATTAGCCTTTGGGCTCAAGTATACATTATGCACAATGAACAGCCATTAGACTATCCCTACTTACAAATCCACTAGGACCTAGTCTTACAAGAGAGCTACATAATAGATAAATCATAAGCATGCACATCGCTGACCTAAACCCAAGGACAGAGTTCAAGACTTTCTGCTGTTCAGTTAATGGTGAGAAAAGAGCCAAATGCTCTGCATATGGCCTTCCACTGTGAGCAGGATGACAAAGAGAGAAAAAAATTGTTGCAAGACAATCATTAGCGCACCCGAAGGAGAGTCATTAGGTAGTGGTTATCAGTGATGAGAGTATAGGGATTAGAAAGGAGTGGAGGAGAGTAAAATAAAGTGTTCAGAGAATGTCTTTGTATTTGCTTTCTCCCTCTGCCCTTGTTGCAGACTTGAGTTTGATCTGTCATTTGAAAGACTAGTCCTCTATGCTTAGACATGCACTTTGTTATATAGTAACATGAAATCATTTTCTATTAAAGTATCATACAAGACATGCTATATAATGTTTTTGTTTTCAATTAGTTTCCAGAAGCCATTATGAACATATAATTAGAGTTTCCTGCCTTTTTTGTTTGTGTTAGCAGTTTCAATAATTGCATACTTGTTTATATTTAACAAGGTTATCATTAATGTGGTTTGGGTTTCTGCTGTACATTTATTCACAAGAAACAAACTATACAAGAACATGGAGCTGCTTGCTGTTTGGAAGCTGATATATAATTATGTGTGTACAAGAAGAAAACTCTAACCCTGATTTTAAAGTTGGTACATAGATGCTGAAATTCTGATTAACTTATCTGGTGCCTAAGGTATTATTTATTTTAAATGATCTGTTAAACAGATGGCTAAAAATGGTAGACTACTTGAGATACAGAGCACCTCACGCTTCTGGTAGTCCCATTGGGCCTGTATATGGAGTAAACATGAATAAAGGTGGTAAAATCTGATCCTGAAACAACAAATGTGATTGCTTTTCACTTACAGCTAGAGCATTTACGTCTATAGCTATTTATGAAAAATAAACTGATATTTTGTTCAGCGATGTTGCCCTCTGTTGTGTTAACTTCAGTGGAGTAATTGGGCCAGACAGTAGGCCCCTTTCATAGTCAAAGGCAAAACCGAACCCTTTTTGTGGGCTCAAATTGTAAGAGACTAGCATATAGGTTTTGTTATTCTTGAGAATTGCTGGCAATAATGATCAGATTTGGGGTCTAAACTTTACTTTTCATCACATTTGCCTTTCTCATCACAGTAGGATGAGAGTAAGGAATCACTTTTTGGACAACAGATACTGGAAAAGGAACAGAAGGGAACAGATGCCAAGTAATTGAGCATTGTTCATTTAAAGAGACACTCAAGTAGTTCTGGCCTGAAATTTAATTTGCTTTAAGATGGTATATTGTCCCACTAAAGAAAAATACATTTATATCCATGTTTTAGTAGCTATTCGAATTAGTTTTCCAACATTAAAAATTTAGTTTACTTTTCATTATTTGAAGTTCACCAATATTATTTATCTTCCAGCTCGCTCAGTTTGGACAGTGCTGATAGAAGTCACTTTCACACTTAGGTTCTTGTGACCTAGCACAGTGTTGTGACATTTTTGGTAGCAAAGTCATGAAGAGGGAATATTTTAAAAACCCAAACAAAAACAGTTTAAAACATGAAAATGTTTATTAATAATGGCATTGGTCATTTTTAATTTACAGAACCTATTTTGGCCCTCCACTAAGTATTAATCCCTTAAAAAAGATGGATAACATCCTTAGAAATTTAGATTAAGAAAAAAAAAGAATCTAGGTGAGTGCTGGAGATGCAACAACCCATTAGGGGGTTGTTCAGGAACTGGTGTTCAGTTTGCAAAAGGTTGGCAGTGAGTCAAACCTGTCATGTTTGCTTGAAGGTTCAAATTAACTTAACTCAAACCTTGCAGTGGTTCTCAAACTTCATTGCACCGTGACCCCCTTCTGACAACAAAATTACTACATGACCCTGTGTGGGAGTGGGGGCAGAGCCAGAGCCCAAGCTTTACTGTCCCGAGTGGGGGAAGAGGGGGTCCAAGCCCCACACCCCCAAGTGGGGAGGAGCTTGGGCTTCAGTCTAATGCTGGCTCTGGCAACCCCATTAAAATGGGGTCATGACTCATGTTGGGGTTCCAGCCCACAGTTTGAGAACCGCTACTTTAAGGAATCTCATAACTCCTTAGTACACCTTACTTATCATTTGAGGGAAGGTAGATTTTCTAGTGGGCTCCATTTCCCCAGGGTGAATGGCTTCCTTCTCAGTCTTAAAGGAACAGTGCTCTTGGGGTTAAGGCATAGACTTGGACACTGGAAATTTGGTGTCTGTTCCCAGGTCTGTAATAGACCTGCTGTGTGTCTTTGAACAAGTTCTGTGAAGCCTGATTTTCAGTAGTTCACATAGGGCCTTTACCTCCATTTCCTCCTCTGTAAGATGGTGGTCGTACTTGTTTATGTCACAGGATAATTGTTTGATTAAATTAATATTTGCAAAGTGCTTTGAGGTTCTGGGATAAAGTGTATTGTACAAGTGCAAAGTATTGTTCGTTGCACCTTTGGGCTGAAAACCTCCTCGGGTTTTCAGGAAGGAGTCAAACCACTTCCTTGTCTCCATACTCCTGGGAACACTTCCTATCCCACTGTAGCAGCTACAACACTAAGACCAGGAACAGGGATGGTACCTCTGAAAGTTTCAGAGCAATTAAATATAGAAATTTGAGCCCCATAATAAATGATTGCTAGAGAACCCCTCTGAAGTAGTTGATGGTCACTATTTAGGTACTGGCCTCGGCTGAGCTACAGAATGGAAGAATATGTCATAGTGGCACTGCTCTCTACCAAGGTTAGTCTTGAGGACTTTCATTGTCAGAGAAGCATATGAGAAGGCAGTAATGGTATGTAAAATGACTGAAGACAGCAGTTGAGGTCAGACATAGCTATATATTTTTTTCATTACAGGAACCATGTATACATAAACTTGAAATTCTCTTTTGATGTATAGCAGTTGAAAAGCTGTTTATAAATTTGAGTTTCATCCAGGAGTCTAGGAGAAATAAAAATCAGTCCATCCATAATACATATTTTATAACTTCCTTTCCCATCCATATTTATGGGGGGTGCATTAGGGGACAGCTAGGGGAAAAGTTAGGCAAAACCCTCCCATTTTATTATGCAAAACAGTACTATCAAGTCAAATAGTTGTGCTGCTCTACTAATGAGCAAAGTTTATTTTAGTATAACAGCTATGATGCCCCAGCTGATATACACTGCAGGGGTAACAGACTGTATCAGCTTCACAAATGCTAATAATATAAAAGACTGGAAATTAAGGAAAATAACCACATCCTGTAGAAAAGACTCCACTCCACCAAATTCCAAGGCTTTATTAGGGCACTTAGTAAGGTTCATTTGTCAAACAAAAGAATGACAAAAGACAGGAAAAATGTACAACACTCAGTTACTGTCAAGTCAGTATGGGCACTAGAACAGATTGTAGTGTATGCAGCCATTATAAATCAGACTGATCTCTTTATTTAGCCATCAATAAAAAAAATCGTGGGAATTTATATTAATTCATTTCTAGATCATTTAGCATTATGGCTGTCAAGTGATTAAAAATTAATCTTGATTAAAAAAATTAATCATGATTAATTGCACTGTTAATAATAGAATGCCATTTATTTAAATATTTTTGGAGGTTTTCTACATTTTCAAATATATTGATTTCAATTGCAACACAGTATACAACGTGCACAGTGCTCACTTTATGTTTGATTACAAGTATTTGCCCTGTAAAAAAGTCTTTTTCAATTCACCTAATAGAAATACTGTAGTGAAATCTCTATCATGAACACTGAACTTACAAATGTAGAATTATGTACAAAAAACTGCATTCAAAAATAAAACAATGTAAAATTTTAGAGCCTACAAGTCCACTCAGTCCTATTTCTTGTTCAGCCAATCACTCAGACAAACAAATATATTTACATTTGCAGGAGATAATGCTGCCCACTTGTTTATAATGTCATCTGAAAGTGAGAACAGGAGTTCACATGACACCGTTGTAGATGGCATTGCAAGATATTTACATGCCAGATGTGCTAAAGAGTCATATGTCCCTTCATGTTTCAACCACCATTGCAAGGGACATGTGTCCATGGTGATGATGGGTTCTGCTTGATAACAATCCAAAGTAGTGCAGACCGACGCACATTTATTTTCATTATCTGAGTCAGATGCCACCAGCAGAAGGTTGATTTTTCTGTATTGGTGGATCGGTTTCTGTAATTTCTGCATCAGAGTATTTCTGTTTTAAGACTTCTGAAAGCATGCTCCACACTTTGTCCCTCTCAGATTTTGGAAAGCACTTCAGATTCTTAAATCTTGGGTCGAGTGCTGTAGCTATCTTTAGAAATCTCACACTTGTACCTTCTTTGCATTTTGTCTAATCTGCAGTGAAAGTGTTCTAAATGAACAACATGTTGCTGGTCATCATCTAAGACTGCTATAACATGAAATATATGGCAGAAATGCAGATAAAACAGAGCAGGGGACATTGAACTCCTTGGGGGATATTGTGTCACAAATTTAATGAACGCATTTTTTTTTTAGAAGCGTCATCAGCATAGAAGCATGTCTTCTGGAATGGTGGCTGAAGCATGAAGGGGCATAATGAATATTTAGCATATCTGGCATGTAAATACTGTCGAATGCCAGCTACAAAAGTGCCATGCAAATGCCTGTTCTCACTTTCTGGTGCCATTATAAATAAGGAAAGGGCAGCATTATCTCCTGTAAATGTAAACAAACTTGTTTGTCTTAGTGATTGGCTGAACAAGAAGTAGAACTGAGTGGACTTGTAGGCTCTAAAATTTTCCATTTTTTTTATATAACTGCACTCAAAACCAAAACAATTCTACATATGTAAGTTGCACTTTCATGATTGCACTGCAATACTTGTATGAGGTGAACTGAAAAATACCATTTCCTTTGTTTACCATTTTACAGTGCAAATATTTGTAATTAAAAAAATATACACTTTGATTTCAATTACAACACAGAATGCAATATGTATGAAAATGTAGAAAAACATCCAAAATATTTATTAAATTTCAATTGGTGTGATTAAAATGTGATTAAAATTGCATTTAGTCACAATTAATTTTTTTTGAGTTAATTGCATGAGTTAACTGCAATTAATGGACAGCCCTTTTTAGAATACATAAGAATCTGATAGAAGCATTGTTGACCAAACAGTGTTGAGTAGCTATACCAAATACCAAGTGTGTATTTGTTAGCTGACAAAAGTGTAACAGCAGGGACTTGGCAGGAGCTGTGTTTATACTGTATACTTATGTTCTCAGATAAGTGTAAACCTTTAACCTCCAGCCTCAACTCTCTGAAAGTTTGTGGCTATCCCATATAATTGCTTAACATATCAAGGATTAGTAGGTATGTGAAATGCGTGAGAGGTATCAGGGGAAGGGAGGGATAATTGAAGAAGCTTTGACAGGTTTGCATATGTAGCTTGCGTCTGGCACTTCCATTCCCACTGGTGAAGTTCCTCTTTGTCCTCCTCTTAGCAGCAGCTAGGCTGGTTCTCCTTGTTTCCAGATGCTTCTTTGCAATGAAGAGCCTGGAGATTGGTAGAAGCAGCTGGAAATGAAGAGTGGCTAGTACCATGGGGCCAGCCAGCTCTCCATGGACCACACTTTAAGAACTGTTGTTATCTTAAACTGACAACATTAAAAGAGTTACAGATGAGGGTGATTTTTAAAACTCACACACTCTAGTTTAGAATATACCTTAATATCTTTACTATTTGCTAAAATATATATGAAATTCACAATTTTCCCTTTCTAAAAAGGGAATAATACTCTATAATCCAGTGAGTGCCTTGTTTCTAGGAAACAATACTCAAACTGGATTATATCTGATCTTTTTCCAGAGCAGTGAGAAATTTGTCTATAGGAAGTCAGAGTGGAAGCTATGAAGGATTTAAAACTAAGATTTTAACAAGTCAGAACCAAGTCTTCACTTCCTTGACTTCCGCTGAAACGGGACTTTACCTGAGTAAGGACTAAGAGACTAAATCAAATTTAAGCTTACACCTTTGCATTTAACTGTAATACTAACATTTATACACACACTGACTGATCCCATGACAGACATTTCATTACATACAGTGGGCCAGATGCTATGCTCAGTTACACTGATGTCAGTGGAGTTAATCATAGATATGCATTGATGTATCCAAGCGTAGAATTTGGTCTAGTCTTGCAGGTCCCCATTGCCTAGAGCTCCCACTGAAGCAAGTGGGAATTCCACAAGATCAGGGCTAGTAATACAACAGGTGCAATTAAAGAAAACCAGACATGTTTGAGTGTAAAACAGGTACTACTAGCATGGCTCAAGACTACGTGACTTGCATTTTTCTCTTCCACCCTGTTGTTACAACTTTGGCCACTTAATTTTATAAACATGCACTTTGGATAAACGTCTTAATCTTTGGGTTTGGCTACACTGGAGAGTTGCAGCGCTGGTGGTGGCTTTACAGTGCTGCAACTCACTCACCGTCCACACTTGCAAGGCACATACAGCGCTGTATCTCCCTGGCTATAGCGCTGGCTGTACTCCACCTCAGCCTGGGGAATAACGACTGCAGCGCTGGTGATGCAGCGCTGCTCCGCTGGTGTGGCCACCAAAAGGGCTGTTATTGGCCTCCAGAGGTATTCATAGGTATCCCAGAATGCCTG
>NC_133770.1:217235033-217302918 GCF_003597395.2 Chelonoidis abingdonii
CCCTACACAGCTATACAAAGACAGCTGTAACTCCCAGCGCTGCACACCTGCAAGTGTAGTCAAACCCTTTGTGTGATTATCCGAATGGGTCTCAGTCTCCAAAGCTTTTGAGATTCACCCTCCACATCTTAAAAATAGACTTTCCTAAACATATCTTGGGTAGTGTAAGAAGATTCATCTCTTAAGGCCCGTATCCTGCAGACTTACTTTTGTGCTTAATGTTACACACATGGCATTTTAATATATGGAGATATACCTATCTCCTAGAACTGGAAGGGACCCTGAAAGGTCATCAAGTCGAGCCCCCAGCCTTCACTAGCAGGGCTAAGTACTGATTTTGCCCCAGACCACTAAGTGGCCCCCTCAAGGATTGAACTCACAACCCTGGGTTTAGCCAGGAGTGAGCTGGAGCCGGTTCACAGGAATCGGTTGTTAAATTTAGAAGTGGTTTTAGAACCGCTTGTTAACTGGTTTCCCCACAAGGGAAGCTTTGATGGGTTTGGGCTGGGAAGCATGTAATTCCTCCTCCCGGCCACCAGGGGGCGCTGTGCTGCGTTGCGTTGCAGGAGCCATGTGGGCTGCCTCCTGGCCCTGTTGCTGCTGCTGCTGCTGCTCCTTGGACCTGCCACAGCCCCGTCACAGCCACCCTCTGCCTGCAGCCACCCGCAGCCACCCCCTGCCAGAGCCACCCCCTGCCACACCCCGTCTTCACCCCATGCCCGCAGACATGCCCTGCCACCCCCTGCCAGACCCACATCCTGCCTGTAGCCACCTGCAGCCACCGCCTGCCCACAGCCATCCCCTGCCACACCCCGTCTTTACCCCCTGCCTGCAGACACCCCCTGCCATCCCCTGCCCGCAGACACCTGCCCGCAGACACCCCCTGCCATCCCCTGCCCACAGACACCTGCCCGCAGACACCTGCCCGCAGACACCCCCTGCCATCCCCTGCCCACAGACACCCGCAGACACCCCTGCCACCTTCTGCCCGCAGACACCCGCAGACACCCCTGCCAGAGCCACCCCCTACCCATAGCCACCTGCAGCCACCCCCGCCACAGGCACCCTGTGCCCGCAGACTCCCGCAGCCACCCCCTGCCCACAGCCAGCCCCTGCCCGTAGCCACCTGGAGCCACCGCCTGCCCACAGCCATCCCCTGCCACACCCCGTCTTTACCCCCTGCCCGCAGACATGCCCTGCGCGCAGACACCCCCTGCCACCCCCTGCCCACAGACACCTCCTGCCCTCAGATACCCGCAGAAACCTCCTGCCATCCCCTGCCCACAGACACCTCCTACCCGTAGCCACCTGCAGCCACCCCCGCCACAGCCACCCTCTGCCCGCAGACTCCCGCAGCCACCCACTGCCGCAGCCAACTGCAGCCACTCCCTGCCACAACCACCCCCTGCCCGCAGCCACCCCCTGCCCACAGACACCCACAGTCACCCCCTGCCCGCAGCTACCCACATTCACCCTCTGCCCGCAGCCAGCCTGTGTCACACTCCCTGCCTCCAGCTAGCCCTGCTCCACACCCCTGTCTGCAGCCAGCCCCATGTCCACTGGTGCCCTGCAGTTCTCAGGGCAGTAACCCTACAAACCTGCTTCATTGGGGGGTGGGGGGCAGGGAGCAGCTGGGACCCCACATGTGCACACTGTAGGGTGACCAGACAGCAAGTGTGAAAAATCAGGACAGGAGGTGAGGGGTAATAGGAGCCTATATTAGAAAAAGACCTAAAAATTGAGACTGTCCCTATAAAGTTGGGACATCTGGTCACCCTAGCACACCCCAAGGGAGTGGCAGGGACCCACACGTGAAATGGAGCTCATTTTTAGTTCAGGCCCATCTTTTTAAAAAAGAACTTTAGGTAGGGTTAACATACATCTGTATTTTCCTGGACATGTCAGGCTTTTCGGTTCTTAAATCGCTGTCTGGGCGGAATTTTTAAAATTTAAGAATTCCTCCTGGGAAAATACGGATGTATGGTAACCCTATTGGTACAAAAAAATACATGCTGTGGCACATCCCTTAAATCAGAACTTTTTATAGGGAACCGGTTGTTAAGATTTTGGCAGCTCATCACTGGGTTTAGCAGGCCAGTGCTCAAACCACTGAGCTATCCCTCCCCTCAAAGTGCTCCCTTGTGTAGGGCTGTGGAGACCTGTTAATGACACAGGTAAGTCATTACAGGTTTGAGGCCTTGCCTGAGAATACCCTGGCTGATAGAAAAACTTGGTGCCTGTATAGTTCCAAGTTAAGACTCTAAATAAAGAACAATAAATTCATTTTTATAATTGTTTCTTTGCATTTTGATGGTTGTATGCTAATAGTTTGTAAAACTCCTAATACTTCCTAAATCAAAGACTATTTCAAAAGAGTAGGCTTTCAAATGAACACTGTTAGGATAAATGAGAGGAACATTCAAGACAGTAGTGCATAGATTCACAGTTTGAAGGCTATTTTTGTATACAAAAGAGCTAGAAACATTAATAAAGAAAACTTTAGATTTTACATAACAGAGGAAAATCTGTAGAAAGATATCTTATTAATTTTTATTGCTTGCCTGCCACTTTGGTCATGACATAAGATACTTGAAAAAATGGAGAAGGGCAAAGTTATTTAGCCATCCTTTCTCCTTCACTAACCTGCAAATAGAACATAGAATACTAAGAAGTTTTTTATACTTAGTTGTACAACTCAGTTTACATCACCTGCCCTGTGAACAGCAGTAGGTTCCAGCCACTCTCCAATTTGTATGTGCAGCTTGCAGTCATGTTAGTATGGGACATATCACCAAATTCTTTTCTCTACAGGGATACTTAGAACATCAGAGCAACCTTCCCTCAGTGTGCTCACTGGTGAAGTAACAGGTTAAATCACACATTACATTAGGACAGTATAAAAGTTCCTATGTTCTCACCATAGGATTTTTAGTGCACAAACAGCACAATTATGGCCACCATGCTACAATGAGATATATGATGTACCTACTTATTTTGGGCTTGATTGGGCTTATTAGGCACAGGCCTAAGTAGAGGGCAATGCAGAGTCTCACCACTTTGAGAGATACAGTGCATCTGGAAGGTACAGATTGTTGACAAATCCCACAGTATACAGGGTGAGCTATCCAGATGGTGACCCCGTTCCATCCAGTACACCTGACCCATTGTGTGTGTTTGGGGGTGGGGGGTGAGACCAAGAGGCTCCTGTTTCTCTTCACCCCCAAAACCAATCGGCACCAGTTGGGGGCATATAGAGGGGTATTGTCCTTACCCACCCTATATCACACACTTCAGGCTTCTAAGAAGGTGTGGTAAAGAACATAAATGTAAAACAAAAGGTAAATGGAAGTTCTGTTTTGAAAAGCTACTCACCAGCTTTGCTTCTAATACATTTTTAGTCATATCTGCTTACTTAAATGCCAAAAATAATTTACTTTTCACTTATGTTAGTCCTGGAAACCCAACATAGCTACTGGAAAATAAGCCACATTTGATTCCTGCAGGCATACCATCTGCAAAATTATTTACTAATTTTAAATCATTTACACCTGTGTAAACCCACTCAGCAACAGAGTTGCTCATGTGCCATTGAGAATATAGTCTGACAAAAGGCTTACAGAGGTGTTACTAAGAGCTTGTTTGGTCTGCAGAATCTTTTTTCTAGTATTGATGCATGGAAGGAAATAACCCAGTTTCACTTTCAGAGCTCAGGTGAAGTTTGCAGAACTGGCAGCTAGAAAAAACTTCATTTTCCCCAGAAGTGCTGACAATAATTAGAGATTAATTAGACAACATAGGTCAATAAGATACTTTCCCGACAGAATAGGGAGACAATAGAGGAATGGTCTTCAGATGCTGCACTGAGGAGTATGGGATAAAGACCTCCATAGGTGAGTCCAAAATGTGTGCTAATGAGCCACATATTAAAGATATGGAAGGCTTATTGTCTGCTGTTAATAACCTAGAAAGATCTTATGTTAAAATTCCTAACAAAGGCACGGGTATGTTTTTTAAAAAGTTGCTCAGATGACTATTGAGTGTCTTTTCACCTTCTCTGTGTCTTTGGAGCTCCTAATTCTGCTAGAATTACTCACATAAAGCAAAATCAGGTTTGAATTTGAACAGTACTTCAGTCTCATTCTGGAAGAGATGTATGAATGATTAAGAAAAACCTGATATAGAATTGGAAATTGTTAATGGCCTCTCTAGCTGCTTCAAAGAGCATAATCACAATAATAATAAGTATCCCAAAGTGACCTTTCTTTCTCCTAGATAAGTTTGAAAAATTCATGTAATTCTTTGTGACCTTTATTTGAATAAAGTGCTTTCATGTTTTAAAATGCCATTCCCAGCACCACAGAACTCATGAACAATCTTCCAAACAATGAACTCTCTGCGTACATCTGATTTAAGGGGAAATTTTGTTAAGGGGATTTTAGCGTTAAGGGTTTATTTTTGTTTTTTTTTTTAATATAGGGATCATAATTAGAGGACCAAATTTTATCATTTATACTTTTACATCCCAGTTGGTACATGTCTTAATATAGTGAAGATATTGACATGGTATAACTGAAGGAGGAGTTTTAATGAGTAAGTTTAAAAATAAAAATATATATATATTGACTGTCCCTTTAAATGGGCACTGTGAAGGATGGTAAGACAAAATTGTTATTTACTAACTTGTGTTTTGAGTTAAGATTGTAAGCATGATGCAGATGGATAAATACTCTGTGTGTTGTTATTGCATACAATATATTGATGTATTCTCCCTGTGGGGTTCAAAGAGCTACTGTTCAACTTGCTGCCTGCACCCATGAGGATCCCCATGCATGTGTGGGTGTTCCCATTTGGATCAGATTGCAGGACTGTGGTCTATATATTGGGGCACATGCTAGTGTTCAGGGAGGAACCCATACCATTTTTTAAAAATAAAGTCACTCAGGATCATAACTGAAACTTAAATGTAGTGCTTTTGGAGGAATAGAGCAATGGAAGAAGCCTTACCAGCAACTCTATGTTGCATAGACCAGGACAGTATGAAAATAAGTATACCTTCATTTACTGGGTGGCTTAGGTGTAAACAAGGCTAGAATTTGGCCTCCTTTCTTAAAGATGCAGTAGGTGATATTTTAGGCCTCCTGAGAGACTGCATATCTTGAATATCTTTTTGTATAAAGGGACATGACAACATTTGAGGATTAGGGTATTTTTCATGGATCAGCAGTGAGTTTGTAATTGATGTAGTTATTTTGTAGCATGCCTAAGTATATTTCAACTCTCACTTAGGTTGTTTCCTGTTTACTTATGCTTTAGAAAAGATGCAGCTCTTGGCAGACTTCCTGACCCCTCAAATCTTCATTTCCAGCTGTAGGCAAAATGCTGGTAGTGATGATTTGCTGTCACTTTCCCACCCTCGTCCTAATGAGGAGTGCACTTTGTATTATCACAGCAAAGAGATCAAGGAAGGGGAGCAATTAATGCTGGAATCTGTCGGACTTAGGAACCCACAATTTGGGCACACTTAACCCTCCAAGTATCTCTGAAAATCCCACCCTAAACCAACAGGCATCTTTTCTGCTCCCACTTATCCACTTGCCATCCCATAATGTAACTGGAATTTCATACATGAGTAGCTAATGGTGATGATCGTAAGCTTGATCCTGCTCTCATTAAAATCAACAGCAAAATTCTTGTTAAAAACAGGGAATAGGCTGGGCCCTGTATGCTGTAATGACTTCTGTGCTAGCCTATATGTTTGAGAATTTTCAGAAGGGAAAAAATGTTTATATCAGTAGGTCTTTAAAATTATGATTTCAAGAATTTTGTCAGCCAAATTTTGAGGTGATGTGTAAGGTGGTAAAGGTTTGATTCCCGTAGATCTACTTGCATCAACTTTCTGATGTGTAAGAAAGTTTAAAGCTCAGGTAATTTACACACTGGAGGAGTGTGATGGGTTCCCTAGGGTTCAACCTGGAACTGAGATATCACTGTCTTATCAACCTGGGCTCCCTCTCACACTGTGATACTGTGACAAGCTGCAAACCCTTCCAGGTCCTGCACTCACACAGCCATCCACAGGCAGGGACACACCCAGCTGAGTTACGTGAATCCTTTTGCTAGCCATTCATGAACCAACACTAGAGATGCTCCAACCAATTCTCCCCAGCCTAGGACCCCAGAGCTGTATCGTCTTACCCTGGTCAGATGCCTGACCAGTGCAAGTTTATTACCCAGTCCACCCCTCCCTGAATGTGTAGAGGACGTGCACCAGTTTTTGTTCACTGAACAGATTTTCCGTGCACTTCAAGCAACACACTGTTTTAGGTAAAAATATAAAACAGATTTATTAACTACAGAAAGATAGTAAGCATACAGATCAAGCACTTAAAATCTATTTATAAAGTGGATTACCTAAGAAAGTAAAAATGCAAGCTGAGTTCTGTTACCTAGGCAAGATTTGAATCAAGCAGTGTCTCACCCTGATAGACAATATAAGCAGGTCACAGATCTTCCATACTCAGGCTGGAAATCTCTTCAGCCTGGGACCACCTCCCCAGTTCAGTCTTTTTCTCCAGATGTGTTTCCAGGTTTTGAGCTGTGGGGGGAGGGAGGACAAATGATGATGTCACTTCCCCTTTTAAACCTTCTTCCAGCTTGCTGGAAAGATCTTTTGCTGTGACATGAAGCAAACAGCCTCCATTGTGTACATGCTATCTCTGAGAAGTTTCTGCTGCATACAGTTCCGGGGTGCGTGTTTTCCCCTTAATGGGCCATCGTCTGTTTCTGGCTGCCCCCTTGTTGTACCGGAAAGACTGGTTGTGGCTGTTTCCAACTTTACAACATATTTTGGTAGCGCAAAATAAAACTTCATAACTTCACATACAATGAAAGCATATCAATGTTCAACAGATCAAGACTTTTAGAATGATACACCACAAGGAATACTTTGTATAAATCATAATATCACCATGGTAAGTATGGGGGTGCCTGCATGTTGCTTTGTGGGTACAGAATGGCACAAGGGGGAAGTAGAGATGTAAGTTACATGCTGATAAATTAATTTGGACCTGGCTCTTTGTGTAGACATTTACTCATGTTCAAAATTAAGCGGAGTAAGGCAGCAGATGAGTAAAATTCTCATCGGAAAAGGTTTTTACTTGCTTTGTGCAAGTATCAGGGACTGCACTAGGTACAAAGGAGTGGAGAATCAAGCCCACTTGGCCTGATTCTCTGTTGCCCTGCACATTGTGTAGGCATTTGCATCAGTGCAAAGTGACAGCATTTTATACCCATTTTCACTGGTGTACATTGTCACACTGTCTGGAGTAACTCATGAACATGAGTGCCAACCTCAGGGTAGGGCACAAACCCCAAACTGGTTTTATGTTCTATAATTCGATTTCACCAACCGAGTATCAAGTGTGAACTCCTAATGCACTGTAGCAGCCTTAACATGGAGTCACAGTCTGGGCACTCTGTTCTGTCTTACCACCCAAGCAAGCTGGTCTTTGAGATAGATGGCTCCTTTATACCAAAAGTCACAACAATAGTCAGGTTACTCCTAGTCCCAAAGGACCATTCATTTGCCTCAGGTCAGTTGCACCCAGATCTTTCAAGGACAAGGCTTGTAGTCAATCATGTAATAAACTAAAGGTTTATTAACTAGGAAAAGGGGGGGGGGGAGTTATTTACAAGTTTCAAGCAGGTAACACATACACAAATGAGTTACAGTCTTAGATTCCAAAAGATAATAGAAACTTCTGTAAGCAAATTCCATACATCTTTTAGGGCTAACACAGGCAAAACCACCAGAGGTTTTTTGCTTATGCTTAGTGATTCTTGCCCCTTTGGAGCCCAAGCAGCAAAAAGAACCTAGTTTCTCCTTGTCAGGGTTTTTCAATCCCCTTCATTCCAGAGTCCCTGCTGATGGGATGAGTTCATGTGTAGGTCTCCTTTTCCTGGAGGGGGTTGAGAAGTTCAATTAATACTTTTTTCTTTTGATGTCTCAAAGGCATGTTTGGTTTCAAAGGTCTTCTCATTGGGAAGGACTTAACATCTTCTGTAGGAAGTCAGCATTTGTATTAGAGAAGGCTTCTCTGCTGTTTGAGTTACACAGAAGTTTACAGTGGAAACTCAATACAACTTTATACTGGGCTACAGACATAAGTGAGATCAATACATGTAGCATCCTACAAGCATCTAGTCAGGTCTGAACATATTCTTATCAATTTAACATCTATTTTAGCAATAACATACAGATGAACCAGCCTGGTTTCCAATTATGCATTTGTCAGTGTCACCTGATCTGCCAACATCACATACATGACTCCATGTAGTGCAGGACACAGAGAATCATGTCTTTTGAGTCTAGGGAGAGTCTGAGTTCCATGTTGTGGGGACCTGAAGGATTAAGTTACATCATCTTAGACCTCCTTTAGTCTCTCTTTTTTTTTTTTAATTATTATTACTTTAGATTCACTTCTGGATTTTTGTCCCATGAGTGTGGGTACAAATCATTTACCTTTGGTATTTTCTACTGGAAGTCACTGGGTATCGTCATCTTCCCCAGCGGAGCACTTTAACAGATGCTGAAAGGAGACCTTCGCTTTTGCCTGTCAGATTAGAGTATCGTGCATCTATTCTTAATGGTCCACATGTTACTCTTCACATTTTCATTTGATAGTATAATAGTTTGAATTTAAATAGAATCTCATTGTACCAGTCGTTCATGAGAAAAAAGTTCTTCCTATGGTATTGTTGTGAAGGATGAAACAGGAAAGAAAATTCCTGAATTTTCAGATCACACAATGCTGGTGTCAGTAGACAATTTTGACTGATGTGAAGGCTTGTCCTTGAACCCAGCACAATTTGAATCTTGTTGTCTGCTACTTGTAGAAGAAAAAACATGGAAAATAATGGTCTCTGTTCTTGATGGGTTTTTAGCTCTGGTAAACTTCACTTTCAGGGGGAAAAGGGAATTAAGTGGTCAGGCAAAATTCTTCCTCTGTAGACAATATTTTTATATATTCAAGGATTACATAAGGCAGAATTCTCTCATTTAGTCAAAACAAAAGATCTTCAAGAAAGATGAAGCTACAGGTTTCCAAGTGTGGCAAATTACAGTACTGCCTGCCTCCCAGCCACTTCTGTTTTACTAACACTCATTGATTTACTTTTCCCCAGTCAGTCAGATGTAAACTGAGATTGGCAAGTCCATTGATGTTTGCTAGTGTTGTATCAACCAAAGAGATTTCTTTTTTTTCCTGCAAGTAATGTCTGTTGTGAATCTTGTGTTTGTTCCCAAGTTAACTGCTTTTGGTTTAGGTTTTAAACTTGTATGTATTTGTATTCTCTTTTGGGATGGTTAACGTGAAATAGACTTAATAACACAGCAATATATTAGATGTGAGTGTTTGTGGTGATGTATGCTGTAGACCACTGAAAAGAAGTTTGTTTTTCAAAGATAACGTCAACTAAAATTCACATTCCGCTCTGAAAATGTTTTACTTTTTATTTATTTATGGTAACATCTTGGAACAATCAAGCGTTAGGGCTCCATTATGCCATACACTGAACAAACAAATAGCCACGAAGACAGTCCCCTGCCTCAGACAGCTTATAACCTAGGAATCAAAAGGATGCAGAAATTGGATGAAATAGACATTTTGGTGAAAAATTGAACAGTTTAGCAGAAAAGCAGAAGTTTAGCTCACTGCATGGCTAGCCAATGCCAGAAAGATTAGGCCCTAAAATAATTTTTACCATATCAAAGGCAGATACTAGCTATAGTATTTGAGTGCATACTGACCATTACATTTGTCTACACAAACACAATCTCATTACTTGTTGTAAAGTACATACTCTGAGAATGAAGGCACCATATAAAATTCGCTCCTTTCAGAGCCAGAAAAGTTCATGATTGTTTGTGAAAATAAAGCAGGCTAATTGCGTTTCACTGTACATTGTAGGGAAAATATTTATGTTGAACTTTTCCTCTAATTTGAGGCAATAATGATCAGTTTAGAAATAATTTCCTCAGACTGCAAGAAATCAAGATCAGGAAAGAAAATGGTATTGAAAAAATTGTTTTACTTTTTCTAGTTAGCAGCTTGTTAAAACAAAACAAGCTAATTTTTTTTTAAAGAGAAAATAAAGGCTATTACGGACAGAAAATTAGAAGTTTAGAAACAGCAATTAACAGAAAATACCCGAGAGGGAGCAAATCTCCAAATTTTTTTATAACTCTGGCAAAGGTAATTGAGATGACAGTCTATTAGCATTAGCATCTCCCATTTTATTTTTATTGAACTTGTACAGCCTGTTACACTGGTGTCTGGACCAAGTCGTCCGATATCATTTTCCTTTCAACTTCAGTGCTGAGTGCAGCTAGAATCGCAATTCATTGCTGTGTGAATGCATTTGGCATGTATACAACAGGTGGTAAAATCCAGGGATCAATGTACAAATTCTTTGTCCCTCTGCCATAAGCCTCTCTTTAGTCTTCTTGCTGATGCTTGCTCTCAATAATGAAGCCTGATTGCTGGCACATGGCATGTTTTGCCATCAGATTTTTCTTATTTACATTTTCCTAACACCACTATTGGAGTCTGAACGGCTCTGCAGAATTTCTTGAAGCACGGTGGCAGGACTAGAGTTGTTACTGTAAGTTTTTTATTTATTTTACTTCAAACAGCACTGCATATTCACACAACATTTTGACCTTGTACCTTACAAGCAGGGACACTTGTTACATTAGAAGGTAACTAGGCACAGCTGATAAGGCTTGCTAGCTGCTAAAACCAATTTTTTACTCTCGAGACTGCTGAAACATTATAAATCACAGCTCAGATTCCAAGTAACTTTTCTAATGAGCCACCCTACAATAAAGGGTGGCAAGTGTGTGGAGATATATATGGGATATCTAACTGAAAAGATGAGGAAAAATTGGGGAAAAAAATGTTAAGTCTCTCTCCCATCCCTTCTCCACACACACATTGTTTTAGCGAAATAACTCATATAATAGGCCTGATTTTACCCCCAAGTTGGTATAAATCAGGAGTAACTTTGTTGAAATGAAGTGAGGGTGAGAGGTAAATAAAGTCCACTGCATTACTGAACACAATCCTTTATATGGTGTAATAATGCCTGCAGAATATGCCTTTTGTCCTTTTACTTTTAAACAATTACATGGGTATAATTTCATAATGTATTGAAGAATACGCGTAACCAAAAATCTGTGCTATAATCATGTAGCTCTTATACTTATAGAGAAGAGGGACATTTATAGAATGCAATAGAACACAAATTATCTTTTGGAAAGAGAATTATTTGATTAATTGCCTACGTGACATCCTTTGTGCAGATAATGTATTTGCAACAAGAGTTCATGCCCTGTACAGAGTGTTTGTTTGTTTGTTTACTATTTCTCATTAAATTGTGCAATCAGTGCTGGCACAGGTAAAGCTCCAGCTTGTGTTTGACTCACTGATATGGTATTATAAATAGGAAACTATGCTTTGTGTGCATAATCCCATTAAGCAATATTTTTGTTGTTCAGAACCTTTCCTCCTTACCACAAAGCTCTCGTGCCTGTGGTGAAAGCTCCTATGTCTGGGGTGAAGTGTTTTGTGACACATTTAAAGTGAACCTTTTGCGCTGTGCACAGTTCTTATAATGCTATAAGCTTTACCAGTGAACAAGTGTCTCTTTCTTTTCTGCCTGTGTTTATTCAGCTTGAGTCTGTGAAGCTGAATACACTGTTACAGACACAAGTCAGATGATCTAAGCTGTGTGGAGTTATAAAAGATATGCTTCCATTAAAAAAAAAAAAAAAAAAAAAACTACTAATTCAAGATATAGCAGAATTGTTACCTATACATTATGTGACTACGTCTAGTTTTGAGTTTTAATTAAGTAATAAACATAGGCACACTTTATTTTTAAAAACCCTGTTTAAAAGTGATTTGTTGAGTACTAATTAGTAATGTGAAACTCAGTTGTTTTGGGGAGAGGGAGGTGTTAGTTGTAAGTTTGTTGAAAAATATTTTATAAAAAACAGTTGTGCAAAAATCATCCCCTTTGAACAGTTAACACATACTCTTAACTGTGCTCCTGTCAGTAGTCCATTGACATTCCCTTTTTAAATTAGTCTGACTAATGTAGGGCCTTAACGTTAAGCAGCTGCTTAATTGTTTTTGGATCAAGGCCCAATTCACTAAAATTTTAAGAACATGAGTACCTGAAGTCAAGGGGAATAAAGATACTCACATACTTAAGTCATTGCCAGTTCAGGCCAAAACCATAACTTTTTCAGTAACTTCTGAAATGCTTTAAAACTTTACAGTTTGGAGTGGCACCATCTCACTTGCTGCTTTGAGAGCTCAAGAGAGATCATTTTACCCAGCTTCCAAAATAAAGAAAGAATCTAACTACTACAGATATTAATACGCACAACACTGAACATGGCCAGTTTCCTTTAATATTATACTGATATTTAACATTAAAGAAAATAGATTTTACTATGGTATTATGAAATTATCAGAATATTGGACAATACCTAGCTCCCATGAAAGTCAATTGCAAAACCTCCCTTTATCTGAAATAAGAGTAGGATTGAAGTTCTTGAAAGAGCAGAGAGAAATCAAGTATCTTGTGTCGTCATCTCTCTAATGTGTTAACATCTAAAACAGATACAAAGAATTGCTATGGTAATGTTTGCAAATAGTTCTTTATTGGTTAAAAGACAGGGAACAAAGGGTAGGAATTAATGGTAAATTCTCAGAATGGAGAAGGGTAGCTAGTAGTGTTCGCCAAGGGTCAGTCCTAGGACCAGTCCTATTCAATTTATTCATAAATGATCTGGAGAAAGGGGTAAACAGTGAGGTGGCAAAGTTTGCAGATGATACTAAATGACTCAAGATAGTTAAGACCAAAGCAGATTGTGAAGAACTTCAAAAAGATCTCACAAAACTAAGTGATTGGGCAACAAAATGGCAAATGAAATTTAATGTGGATAAATGTAAAGTAATGCACATTGGAAAAAATAACCCCAACTATACATACAATATGATGGGGGCTAGTTTAGCTACAACTAATCAGGAAAGAGATCTTGGAGTCATCGTGGACAGTTCTCTGAAGACGTCCACGCAGTGTGCAGCGGCAGTCAAAAAAGCAAACAGGATGTTAGGAATCATTAAAAAGGGGATAGAGAATAAGACTGAGAATATATTATTGCCCTTATATAAATCCATGGTACGCCCACATCTCGAATACTGTGTACAGATGTGGTCTCCTCACCTCAAAAAAGATATTCTAGCACTAGAAAAGGTTCAGAAAAGGGCAACTAAAATGATTAGGGGTTTGGAGAGGGTCCCATATGAGGAAAGATTAAAGAGGCTAGGACTTTTCAGCTTGGAAAAGAGGAGACTAAGGGGGGATATGATAGAGGTATATAAAATCATGAGTGATGTGGAGAAAGTGGATAAGGAAAAGTTATTTACTTATTCCCATAATACAAGAACTAGGGGTCACCAAATGAAATTAATAGGCAGCAGGTTTAAAACAAATAAAAGGAAGTTCTTCTTCACACAGCGCACAGTCAACTTGTGGAACTCCTTACCTGAGGAGGTTGTGAAGGCTGGGACTATAACAATGTTTAAAAGGGAACTGGATAAATTCATGGTGGCTTAGTCCATAAATGGCTATTAGCCAGGAAGGGTAAAGAATGGTGTCCCTAGCCTCTGTTCATCAGAGGATGGAGATGGATGGCAGGAGAGAGATCACTTGATCATTGCCTGTTAGGTTCACTCCCTCTGGGGCACCTGGCATTCACCACTGTCAGTAGACAGATATTGGGCTAGATGGACCTTTGGTCTGACCTGGTACAGCCGTTCTTATGTTCTTATGCTCCCTATTTAAAAGAGGCTTTTCTATGTCATTCACAAAGGTATGAGAGAGCACTACCTCAGAATTTGGGGCAGGGTGTGATGTGTGTGGAATAGTTAATGAGGTTTTTGTTAGTATTCTGAGGCCTGGTTTTGAAATCCTTTCTCATGCAATAATCCTTCCTCAAGCAAGCAGTCCTGTTTCAGGATTAGGCATCTGATATTTAAACACCTCTCTTTCCCTTACACTAGTATTCTTGCTTTGCAGCACACTAAAGGTACTTTGTAGAGCTCTTTTAATTCTTTGCACTCTTTGCTAATCATCTCAGAGTAATGTTGTACAATATGTAACTACTCTGTGTGCAGGAATAGTTGTTTCCACATTTTCCTTTTCTTAACAAGTGTGTCTTTATTGTAGCAGTTGCCTGGTAATATGCACAAAAGTTAAGGTTGCACAGTTGTTTCTATTATAATCCCATGTTCAGGTGTTCATAACTTTCTGAAACATCCATCTTTTAGGCTTAGTGGAATTAGAGCAAAATCCTTTCAGTGATTTTGAGGGAATGAAATGGATTTTTAGTTTTAATTTCTAATTGCACCCCTCTCTCTATACATACATACATACATACACACACACCCCGAAAAGATGGCTATTTGAAATTTGGCATAAAAAGTCTTCGTTGAGGGTTAGTGTTTATGCTTGTCTTGGGAGGAAAAATAAAAATATAAAAATATAGTGTTAACACTGGAAAAGTGACTTCTGAGAAGTCAGCCAAGATTGTAGAAGGACTTTCTGAAGCCCCATGCCCTTTGACAGCATAGGACAAATTTTCCATGTTACCTGGTCTGATCAGGGGATGGTGCAGGAACAGGGACTGCCGCTCAAACTGTTTGCGGAAGGGAAGTGTCTAATACAGTATTGCCAGCTGTCAAATGATGCACTCACTGCTGTTGCTAGCACCATCTCTGGTAGTGTCTCTCCCATCATCCTCTTGCCCTACAGATCCTTTTTCATTCCAGGAACTGCAGCCTCTGCTTTGTGACTTGGCCCTCCGGCCAGGTCACCATACATGCTCTCCTTCTGGGAAATGTAACAAAGTCTTTCCTAGACAAACCGTCCCAGGCAGTCCATTGCGTGGCCTGTGGCACATCCCCAGTGGCTGGTAGCGGAACATGGGCCCACCATCTACTCCGGGTTCCAGCTCAGGGGCCCTCCAGTTAGCAGCCAAGGCCAGCACTGCTATTCCCTGAGCCTTCTCCTACCTGTCCACCTCTTTGGGTTTGCTAGCCTCCCAACATCCTCCTTCAGGGAGCAACTGTGGGCAACCCTCTGTATCCCAAACACACCTCCCTGCAGGAAGTGACTACAGCCTGGAGCCCCCTTCTGCCAGCTCCTGGGCTTTATGATAGGCCTGCCTTTTCCTGCCCAGGTAAGCCTGTTCCCAGTCAATCCTCCTGCTCCCTGGCTCCTCTTCCAGGTGCAGGCTGTGGAGTTAATTAGCCCATCTTAACCCCTTCCAGTCTTGTGTGGTGTGAGAGCTGGTATGATTGGGTGTCTACAAGTCTTGTGATATTTGCTGTATTTCTTAAAGCCTCTGTTCCAAGAGTCATGGGACTGAGACTCAGTTTTCAGGTTTTTTTTTTAAAACACAAAGCAAGTTTCTTGCCTTCATGGTTGCAAAAAAGCTTGAAAAAACATGAACCACTAAAGACTCAGATAACAACAGAAGGCAAATAAAGCACCCAAAAATTTATAAAAATCTTACTTTTACAAATAATTAATTTTGGGTTCTCTTTCTTTTGCCTTTGGATTTCTGAGCCTCTAGATTACACTCACTTCATATTTCCAATTTTCCTCTGCAACAATGAGGGCTAGAAACTTACTTTTTTGTTTCAGTATTTTGAATGCCCTAATAGGGTCAAATTCTGCCATCAGATATTTATGACTAGCCAGATTTCAGAGTGGTAGCAATGTTAGTCTGTATCAGCAAAAATGTGGAGTCCTTGTGGCACTCTAGAGACTAACAAATTTATTTGGGCATAAGTTTTTGTGGGGCTTATGCCCAAATAAATTTGTCAGTCTCTAAAGTGCCACAAAGACTTCTCATTAAAAATCAATAGCTAGTCATTTAAAAAAAAATCAATCAGTGTTTTGGTCAGGTATTGTAGAATTAAGGCCCTAACCATCCAAGTATTAACTCCATAACTTCAGCTTTTGCAGAACAGGAGCGTTGGAGTTATTCGCTCTAATGGGTGATAAGGATTTATTGATTTTAGACCAGTTTTCATTTCTTGTACACATTCTTTATAAAATTGTGTACATGCACCGAGAGCATTGAATTGGTGTATTTTAGATATCAAAATATTTATTTTAAAATGAAGGGCTCAGGCTGGCAAAAACTTAATGTATATTTAGTTATTCAGGAGTAGATGAATGATCTATGAAATAGGTGTTAAAAAAACAAACACTTAGAATGAAGGATTGCTCTGTCAAAAATTCAACCGTCCAGATGAAGGCTGACAAAGCTTCTCCTCCAGTTCTCTAATCCTTCAGCAAAACCAGGGAAGACAAGAAATTACATTTTCAATGTTAAGCAAGAAATGCCTTTTTTTCTCTCCCCTGAAAAAGCTTTCAGGCCTTATTGTTTAAAAAACAAAGATTGTGGGGGAGAGAACTTTCAGAGAAGGTAAAGTAAGGGGGGAAGTGGAAGGGATTTTTTCTTTTTATTATTTATTTCCAGTATCTCAAAAATTGCTTAGGAAATTTCACTCAATTTGGGCAGAGACCAAGCATGGACATTTTCAGATGCAAAGGTGACTGTTTAGTAAGTTATGAGCACATGAAAATATAGGAGAATGGTAATGGAATGTGTTTTTTCAACCTTAAGTACAGTGTAGCAGCTGCTACTACCATGACTGCTCTAGAAAATGCCTCTTATTTGATGCTTGTCGAGGTATTTAGTTTATTATGTAATACAGAAGAAACCTTCTGTACATTTTCTGACTTTTTAAAGAATTGTTTGTGAATTGTTGTTGTTTATTTTTAGGAGTAGGGTAGGAGATGGGTCTGGCATAGGGAGCACCAAACCGACAATGAGAATCATTATGTGAGAAAACAGGAGTTTCTGCTGTTTGAGAAACAGACTTCATATTATAAGATTGTAAATTAAACTGATCAAGTTGTACAAACGTACATCAGGCTGGGTTGTTCACTTTTTTCACAAGCTTGTGGAAAATAACTTAAGGAATTGAGTCCAAAGTAACTCTTCCAAAGCAAGGCAGGGAAGATAGGGGAATACATTGTGATGTACTGACTAAAGTAAGGGTATACCATTGGGTGCTACGGGATGCAATGAAGTGTGTCTGCTCATACTGTCTTCTAAAACCAGTTTACAACTGGAAATTGAGTAGTTTCTGAAAGTTATTTTCGGTAAGAGATCTGAACCATCTGTGACGGTATTGACACGAAGTATGACCGTATCGATCATTGTTGCAACCCTGGTCCTATAGTGCACCAAAATTGTACAAAGGAGGTCAAGTAAGGGGCTAGGAAAGGTTATGATTTTCTGTTTATGATTATTCAGTCAGTATGCATGTATCAGTTTTGTATTTAAAGTTATAAGAATTGGCTCTCTACTCTCTGGGTATGGCCACACTTGCAGCTATACAGCGCTGGGAGTTAAACCTGTCTTCGTACAGCTGAGTAGGGAAAGCGCTGCAGTCTGTCCTCACCTACAGCTACCAGCACACTGTCGTGGCCACATTTGCAGCATCTGCAGCGGCATTGGGAGTGGTGCATTATGGGCAGCTATCCCAGCCTTCAAGTGGCTGCAACATGCTTTTCAAAAGGGTGGGGTGGGGTGGAGGGTGACAGGGAGTGTGGGGGGGAGAGAGAGGATTTTTGGAGCCGACCCTGTGTCAGCATCCTGCCTTGCAAGTTCCGACCCCCCCCCAATCCCTCTCTCACTCACTGAAAACAAACAACAGCTGTTTGTTTTTTTCCTCACAGACCAGATAAGCAGCTGCCCTCCTGCCCGCCTAGCTGCTTCTCTCCTCAAGCCCCCTCATTCCCCCTCTCTTCAAGCAAACACTAGCTGTGGGCCTTCCAAAGGGAGCACCCCTGCCTCTGCTTATTCACAGCAAACAGGAGCTGTGTTTGTTTTTTAGATAAGCAGCTTCACAACAAAACAAAGAGAGGCATCACAACAAAACAAAGAGCAGGACCTTCACTTAAAAGGATTATGGGACGCTTCAAGAAGCGTACTAAGATTATTTCCTGTTTACACTGGTGCCCCAGCACTGCAGCAGCAGCGCTATACTCTTTATTCCTCTTGGGGAGGTGGAGTACGAGCAGCGCTATAGCCACGGAGATACAGCGCTGTATATGCCTTGCTAGTGTGGACGGGGAGTGAGTTACAGTGCTATAAAGCCACCAACAGCGCTGTAACTCTCAAGTGTAGCCAAGGCCTCTGTATTTCAAACTTATGCTATGCTTCTGGGTGACACCCCAGACAGTTTGGCATCAGCACTGCCTTGCCTGCTTGATGACCCATTAAGGACCATCAGCTATACAACTGACCCATTGAGAGAAGGCAGATACACCTTATGATTCAGCAAGACATGCAGGGACATGTCTATGGAGATAACTCTAAGGCTTTCAAGACTTGTGCTGGGCAGCTTGTGTTTGAAACAAAGGAAGCACAGGCCACATGGCAAAAGGGTGTAAAAGGCAGCTGCATCTTCTCCATCTTGTCTTCAATCCTGCTTCTTACCTCTGGAGGAACCTTGTTCAGAGCTTCAATTCGTAGCAAAGGACTGAATGACCCATCCAAGCTGTGGATGTACTCCAGAGACTTGACTTAAGCCAGCAGTTTTTTCCATCGCTGCTACAAGCCTGAACCAAGAACTTTGCCATTACTGTATGTAATTGGTTCCATTTAACCAATTTTAGCTCTCATCTATATTTTTCTTTTAATGAATAAACCTTTAGATGTTAGATTCTAAAGGATTGGCAACAGCGTGATTTGTGGGTAAGATCTGACTTGTCTATATTGACCTGGGTCTGGGCTTGGTCCTTTGGGGTGGGGGAACCTTTTTTCTTATACTGGGGTATTGACTTTCAAAAACATTCAGCCTCATAACAAGTGATGCTGGTGGTAATATTGGAGTGTCTGAGGGAATTGCTTATATGACTTCTGGTAAGCCAGTGGGGTAAAACCAAAGTCCTCTCTCTTTGGCTGGTTTGGTGTGCCTTAGTAATTGAGGAACCCCAGCCTTCGTCTGTGACTGCCCTGCTTTAATCAATTTGTCCTAAATTGATACTCTCAGTAGCGTCCCACCAGAGGCCACTTTGTTACACCGTGCCTGAGTGGTTGGGACTGAAGGCCAGCTCTGAGCTGGCTGCTTGCCCCACACTTCAGCAATCACCTGCCAGCGCTATATGTGCAGAGTGGGTCCTGGAGGAGCAGTTCATCCCAAAAGACTTGATGATACACATTCAGAGGGGAGTCCTAGAGAGTCTTACAGAAGTGAAGACACCCGGGTCCCTCTACTTCTTCAACTGGGTAGTTTCTCCACCCAGTGGTAATGGCCTGCATCCACTGAATATTTGTGGCCTCCTTGCAGTCCCTGTTGAGGGGATCATGACACCTTCCCCTCCCCCCACCATGCTCCACCAAAATTCCTAAAGAGGAGCCCTTCTTGCCTTGGTGCAGGTTCCCTGTCCATTTCCATCATCTCGAGGGACCCTCCACACCATCTTCCAGGAAGAGCAAGCCACACTTCAGTGAGAGAGTGCCCTGTGAAGCACAAACCCAACAAGAAGATGAAGTCAGAGCCTTTCTCTGGCTAGTCAGAGTCCAGCCAGAAATCAGTTCTGACCAAGGAGAGACTGGAGTAGTAACCCCAGTTTTAGGGAATCTCCTTGTTTCTTCTTCCACAGAATGGGGTTACTTCAGACTTTTGGTTTCTGTGGGGATGGTGGGTTATGTCATAGAAATTTCAATCTTCCCTTCCTACCTTAACCTCACTGTTCTGTCCTTGGATCAACAGAAACAAGACTGTGTCCTACAGACTTGTGGTAGAAGCCATGTCTTCTATCCCTACCCGATCAAAGGAGGCAGCAAGTTTGCACTTAGTACTGATGATGCACAAGTGGTCAGGAAGACAGAGACTTGTTTACCCTTAATCATTGAACCAGTTTGAAAAAAATCAGAAAAATCACTTTTTCTGCATTCCATAATTGTTTAGTTTAATTCTGCAGTGAAAAGGAGGCGTTATGTTTGTGATGGAGCCTCTTCCACAAAGTTTTTAGCTCCTGGTTGATATTTGAAAGAGCCATCATCCAGTAAAGTTAAACTGAGGACTATACGTAGTCCAGATGTTGTCCTCTATGAATGAACAAAACTGTTTTACCAGTAAAGGAGCAAGATTAGCTCTTTATGGTCTTCAGTGTCCTTATACTATTGAGACATGGTCACAAAAGAAAAAATAGGATAAGTGAATATTATTTTAATCTGTAATTAGTCACAGTTAGAACAGTTTGTGAAAATCAGCTTGCATTTCTAGTAATTCAGATTTGTGCAATCCTTTTAATCCTCTTTGTACTATGACACTAAGGCAACTAACTAAATTTACTATACAAAAATTACTTTGGAAAATTAATGTTTTAAAGAGCATTTTAATGGAAATAGTGTTCCATTAGATAATTTATTATGACTGCCTGTTAAACATCCCTAGCCAAACACCATGGAAAACTTTCTGTTGGCTGTGTGTAGATCAACATGGACTAGGTCTGTCTTATCTGAAAGTTTTCTGTAGTTTATTCAGATGTTTAAAACTTTTTTTCTTTAATTCATTTTACTTTGTGAAGCAAGATGTACATGTACAGTAGCCATGTGTTGTGCAGTACCCAATTCAATATCTCTAATTTTTCCTCAAGAAAAATCTTCCAAAATATAAAAGGTTTCAAAGAGTTCTGTGATGGCTGCAATGAGAATGGTAGTGTCTCCACCAGCTTGCACCTGTGCAGGGTAACAATTGAGCCCATAATGTTTCTTGCAATCTAGGCAAAACCCATCGCTTCTGCCGCTGTAGATATGGTCAGTATAGTAGTGTGCTCAGGTGTAGTTAGCTCCACTGAGCGTTAGAGCACATGCATTTGCAAAAGGGAAGAAGAACGGTGGTGCACTGGGGTACAGCCCAGAGATTCAGCATTCAGGTCCCAGTTCTGTACTCCTCATTCATGTTGAGTAACACTCAAGCAAATAGTCATGCTGACTTCAGTGAGCTTGCTGGTGTGAGCAAAGATTCTAGAATTGGACCTTAAATTAGGAACTGAGGGTGTGATGCACAAAGCAACTTAGAGATAGGCACCTAAGTCTGTGTGCGGCACCACTGTGATCCACAAAGTAAGTTCCTGCTTGGCTGCTGCCTAACCCTGTAATCACCTTGCCTAACTTTCCACTGTAAAAGTTCCCTGGGAGCCTAAATTTTAGACCCTGGGGCACCCATGTAGCCGCTTCCCTCTAGGCATCTGGATGTCTATCTCCCACCTAAGCCCCAGAGTTATTCACGAGCTGGGGAAGATAGATATTTGGCTGCCTCTGTCACCTGCAGGGCCCAATCTGGTAGGCAACTGGTGAGCTCACCTACCAGAACAAGTCCCATTCAAAATCTATACAGAAGAGAAGGAGGTGGCGCCACCTTATAACTTTTAGCCCAGTGGTCAGAGCTCTTACCCGGGGCATGGGAGTTGTAGGTTTGATTCCCACCGCCAAAGTGGGAGGAGGGATTTGAACAAGAGTCTTCCACATCTCAGAAGGGTGCTTTAACCACTGCACTACCAGATATTCTGATGTGGGGCTCAGACAGCCTCTCTCATTGAGGAAATAATGTGAGCAAATAATGAAAATCATTGGAGCAGGGGAACTGGATGTGGGGGTCTCACATTTCCAAGGTGGGTGCCCTAATCATTGGGCTACAGTCTCTCTCCTCACTCATTGCTCCTGGAATAGACCCATAACCTCTGTCTGAGTTACTGAAGTCCTCCAATCATGATTTAAAGATTTAAGTTACAGAGAACCTACCATTTACACTGTATCCCACACTGCAGAGGAGGGCAAAAAAAACCCCAGGGTCTGCCAGTCTGACCTGGGGGAAAAATTCCTTCCTGACACCAAATATGGTGATCAGTTGAACTTTGAGCATGTGGGCAAAACCCACCAGCTAGACACCTGCAAAAGAATTCTCTGACACTGAACATTGCAACACCTAAGTACCTTCATGGATCCCACCCTGAGAGCCATGGAGAACCTGTTAAAAATGGGAAGTAGCATAACTGCTGTGTACAACTGATTGAGGACCAGTGATGTGCAAAGTTACATCTACTATTGTTGGTCATTGAAGGGTTTATTGCATCTCAGAAAGTTAGCAAAAAAAGTAGTTCTGATTAAAACTTCAGTGACATAAAAGCTATTGAGAGGAAAATACATGCAAATATAGATGTACAGGAGAAGTTAGAGATTCTGGATATGCATAGCTCTTGAATCTAAAGAAAATATATGCTAGCTAATTTCTCTTAGCTATCCTGTCTAATAAAAAGTTAATCAAAATGATCCAGAAATAAATTCATAATGGGTACAAACTGGATATTAGGAAGTTTAGACTTGAAATTAGACGAAGGTTTCTAACCATTAGGGGAGTGAAGTTCTGGAACGGCCTTCCGAGGGAAGTAGTGGGGGCAAAAGACTTATCTGGCTTTAAGACTAAGCTTGATAAGTATATGGAGGGGATGTTATGATGGGATAGTTTAATTTGGGCAATTGATCTTGGATTATCGGCAGATAAGTCTGCTCAATGGTCTGTGAGGGGATGTTGGATGGGATGGGAACTGAGTTACTGCAGAGAATTCTTTCTTGGGTGCTGGCTGGTGAGTCTTGCCCACATGCTCAGGGTTTAGCTGATCGCCATATTTGGGGTCGGGAAGGAATTTTCCTCCAGGGCGGATTGGCAGAGGCCCTGGAGGTTTTTTGCCTTCCTCTGCAGCGTGGGGCATGGGTCGCTTGCTGGTGGATTCTCTGCAGCTTGAGGTCTTCAAATCACAATTTTGAGGATTTCAATAACTCAGTCATGGGTTAGGGGTTGTTATAAATGTGTATGGGTAGGGTTTTGTGGCCTGCCTTGTGCAGGAGGTCAGACTAGATGATCATATTGGTCCCTTCTGACCTATGAGTCTGAGTCAATTTATTCACTTTCTGAATTTTGGAGTTTATAAGGAATTGCATTTCTTCTAAGTATAACAATGACTGCCCTTCGGTTTAAATTATTGTGGTGACTGTTTTATTACTTACGGCCTTCCTCCCCTGCTCTCCCATCCCCTCCCCTGCAGTATTTAAGTATTATGGCTTGTTTATCCAGAGTAAAAATAATTTCCCTTTGTTGAATACACTGCTCCTTTTGATTAGATCAAAAAGGGGGGCCCCTCCTAAACCCTTCAGTCTCGGCAATGAGAGCCTACCAAGTAGAACACACTTGAGGAGGCAACCTGATGTGAGCAGTTCTTCTTGTGCAGAATATTGTCATAGGCTAGACTGGATTAATTGAAATTATTCTGGCCGTGAATAAACCTCAGATATGGCCAACTAAATTCCTTTGATTGTTACCAAAATTCTCAAGTTGATCTGAGGCTAATTTCCTGATCAGCATGGTAATTAGAATTCTGGATAATTATATTTACAATAGAGAGTATGCACTAATAACATATCCTCTGAAGACTCCAAATGAGCTATAAAAGAACCAAATCACTGTTTCAGAGGGTGACAGCAGTAACTAACTGGATAAGTTACATCTAATAATTGTCTGTCTGGTTTTATTTGCATGAAGCAGTCAGCCTGAAGTATTGAAATGTAGGCGATAACGTGGCATTCCTAAGCCTGAATTATGGTAGTTGTATATTTGAAAGGTACTCCCTGATGAGCATACCTTAGGGGAAAAAAGCGAAGTATTACATTTAATATCTGATGCTGTTTGATCTTTTACTTCAAAATACTTAGTTCAGCACACTCAAGAATAGAACTTGCTTGTTGCAACACAAGGTCTGCGGCGGGGCGAGGGGGTGAAATCTGTTGAAGATTGAAAAGAAGAATGATAGTTACCTGTTTTGTTCATCTAATTTGTTTCAGGTTGTAACTAGGCATTTCAGTTTCACCATTGGTTTTAAAGTATAAAATAGAACCTTCAAAATTGAAAACCAACTTGTAATAAGGTTATATAAAATGTGAGTATCAAAAAAAAATCTAATGGAGTTCTCTTGAACTAAACAATCACTCTAACAGACAAACATTTCTAGTACTGAAAAAAACTAAATGTAACACCTGAGTGAGTGTTCAGTATCATACCAGGCTCAAAGTTAAGCAGAGATCTTGTAGGTAACTAACTTAATTTAAATCCCTGTTGGTCCTGATTAAAATTACCTGCAGTGACATCCTAATTGATTAGCATTCCCAAGGAGTGATTATCTCACCCTTTATGTACTGCAGTTACAAACCATATTCCCAGAAGAACACACTTCTAGCAGGAGTTAGAACATGCATTCTTTAGCTGGTTTACTAATCTACCCAGCCCTTTAAAAATTTCACTCTCAAATTACTACATCAAACTTACTACTGTTCTAAAAATTGAGTAAGACATGTGGGTAGACCAATTAAAATATGTCCTCTTAAAATGAGGAGCACTGTATGTATTTCATTAAGCAAAAGCAATAATAAAATATCCCCTTTCAAATGGGGAAACTGAGGCAACTGAGGTTGACTTCCAAAAGACAATGCCTCCAAGTCTACGGCAGAACCAGAAGTAGAGCCCAGTCAACAAAAGCAATTGTATTGAAATTATCTGAGATGCTGTGCAAGAAATTCTATTCACTCCCCGTTGTGGTCTCTCACTCTGAGAAATAGGAGTTGGGACTGCTTGGGAGGCAGAACACTCAGGCTCAAAGTGGGAAGGGAGAAAGCCATATATCACACTGTAGCAAACTCCTCCAAACCATAAAAAAAAAAAGCATTCACAGAAGGCCTCCTTTGCTGTAAAGATGGGAGTAACACAACATTTGAGAGGAAAAGGGAATTAGAAAGACAGAGGTCTTGGTGGGGGTGGGGGGGGGAGCCTTTATACTGTTTAGTTTGTCCACGTACATTGTATCCCTAGTTTCCCCAACATTAGTGAAATGGCTAAGTTAGGGGATTGTTTTAATCAGATAGATGTTACGTTTTTATAATGACTTTAGAAAGTGACTGAATATTCTGCCAAGTGCTTCACCTGCATTTGTGCTAAGCCCCACTGGTAATAAAAGTCCATCTGAAAGCAATTTGCAGGATCATGAGCTACATTTGTCTGTCAATAATCACAATAGGGATTCCGCTCGCCCCCCTCCATTTTTATTACACATCTGCAGGGGATACAAAGACACAGCTCTGTTATACAATATTAGAAGTTTGGTGGGTTTTTTTTAAAAAAAAAAAGTCAGACCTGGACCAAATTCATTGCTTGTGGAAAGGGCACATCTCTATTTACTCCTAGAGTCCAAAAGAAATACGGAAGTAAATGGCTTCTCTCTTCTATAAGAAGTGCATTTTATTATAAGGTAGCTGCCAGTTCTGCACTCCATGCTCTAGTCTTGTATTTTCCCATTATTTTGCAAGATACCTGTCTTGCAACAATACGCTATACCCCATCGCCCCTTGGGATGTTATGGCCCCACAGCCAAGTCCAAATAACCACTCTTCTCAGTGCAGCATGACCTAATGGTCAGAAACAGTAGAGCTGTCCTTAGATTCACGCCAGCATGGCCTAGTGGCCCACATCAATGAGGTAGCTCTGCAGGTCATGCCAGCATGGCCAGAGTTCATGGTGGGGGGCTGTCCTTGGATTCAGGTCAGCCTGTCCCATTGGCCAGAACCAGCAAGGCTACCCCTCAGCACAGAGTGGCCTGTCCCAGTGGCCAAGAAGGGGGTGAGTCACCACCTAGGGGTGGATGGCAGCCAGGCCCTCCCTACTCCACCAGGTCCTAGCCTAGGGGACTATCACCATAACATATATCCACCACTGGGTCGGTTGGGATCCTTCCGAGTCACACACACTCCATTCTCAGCTCCACAATCAGATCAAGGTCTGATTCCCTTGGACTACTTCCTACCCTATCTTCCTGCTCCATAGTCCACAGGTCCTCTGTTTCTCCAGGGTGGTCAGCAGATGAAGTTCCCAGAAACTGCTTCCCCTTGTGGGCTTCCACAAACAGCTGGATCTCAGCCTGCCTGGCCTCTGTGGTCTGGGGCTCTAACACACATCCTCTCTCCTCCATGGTCAGCCCTGAGTGAGCAGAGCTGCTCCCTTTTATACTGTGGTTCCAGCTGGAGCATTCCCAGTGGGGCAGAAGGGGCAAGTGGCATGGCTTCTTTAGCCCAAAGTATGGGGTTAACCTCTTCCTGTCCAGTGCAGGGCAGGTGTGCTCTGTCACATCTATGTATGTGTCTGGATTAGTTCCTTTTCAGTTATAGTTATGAAATAGGTGACTAGCCTTTAAAATCACATTGTGGCATTAGGATGCTAGTAACAAGAATTCCATTGTGTTATTTTAGAGACCAATTTAATATGAAGCAGTCATCAAAAGTCTTTGGGAGAAATGAATGTGATTTAACTTAATTTTTCTCCTAGGTTTAAAATTTAGTTGGCAATTGATCGGGTAATCTATACTGGAAAGTTTTGTTGGGGCTGTTTGAGAGAGAGATAAAAGTAACATCGTCTTTTGCTGATACGGCTTTGAATGTTTGTTTACACGGGTGCATACTAACTAAATTGTTTTTCAGTGTAAGTAAGCTATTGGTTTCTTTCAGAGTATTTCTGGAAGTTTTAGATGGATCAATTCTGCTGTTACTGGCATGTTTATTGGCTTTTCTTTTTTACTTGTGAAGATTGTTAAACTCCATGTATATATGAATTTTTTAAGGATTTTTTTATCTAACTATATATGGTCTCTTATGAAATCCCAGAGTTACTTTGGGAAAAGATAATATGGAGTGCAACTTTCAGCTGTGTGAACTTACATAATCAAGTAGTTTAGTCCTGAGTTTTACCTACTTAAAAATTATTATAATTTGGCAAGAAATATGATCTGTATTTGATTTTTTTTTAATTCACCTTTACTTACATGTGAAAATTAGCCCCTCCCCCTCCAAAATTGCCTTTAATGTGTTTTGATGCGTACTAAAAATGTTTGTCATGGTACTGGGTACCTCCATAGCTTTTGTTTTGATTTCATGAATGGCAGCAAGTGTATTACAAGCATTCCTTTCATCAGTATAGCCAAGCTGTTTATATAAATGCTAGACTGTCTCAGGGCTTTGCTTCTTCTCTGACTTACAGTAATGTCATTCCATTGACTTCATTGGAGTTACTGCTCACTGATACACTGCAGAGGGCTGCAGTCCAGTTTTAAGTTTTGGCCAGCAGTTACCAACAAATAAATTGCACCACAGCCTAGCTAGCTAGCTGTTAAACTAATGCAAACAGGAAGCCTATCATTTCTTCACAATGAAGTCAAGTTCAGAAAAAGAATAGTGCACTGAAAACCTCAGAATAAGCATCTTTCTGGAGAGGCCTTCCTGAGGGAGAGTCCTAAACCCAGGCTCTGAGCAAAGATCTGATCTGCCTCCATTCATATGGAGATGAGGAACACTCCATGTGAAGGCTGCCTAACTTGAAGGGTCCTAGAATGAAAATTCAAAAGTAAAACAGAATTTTCCCTTTCAACCTCTTTGTTTTGTTTGAAAAATACAGCATATACTCCCCAAATTTACAGCACTTACTCTTTGAGTAAAGAATTATTTTTCTGAGCATTTACAAGTAAATCTGTATTGGTTTAAATTAACTAAAATTTTTCTTTAAGAGTTTTAGCATCCATGTCAGTTGTTTCTTTTTTCCAAATGATCATAACTGTAGAATAACTGAGGCTCTTCAAACTTTCCATTGTACTTAACATTAATTGAAGTCTTGTGCATAGGCTGTACTTGAAGAAATTAGGTTGTAATTAAGCTATAAATCATAGTTTTATCTTTTTTGGTATTACATAGGTGCTAGATGGGGTCAGGTCAACAACTCAGGTAGCTCTTAAATAGTATAGTTCTGACATGATTGGTAGAGTTACCAGTAACCACCCTTCCTCTATAGCTAATTTGCATGCAACAGTTCTGTTAATTGTAACAACTGGTATAAGGAAGACCAAACATGTATCAAGAGTTCTCACTGGTAAGACTTCTTGACCCAGTTGTCACTGCTGGGGTTTCATGACTGCATGCTATATTTGGGCATCAGTGCAAGAAGCGCTCCCCTTGGTTCTGCTGTCTCAGGTAGACAGCACACAAAGGTAGCACTGTCAAGGAAGACTGATGCAGGGGTTGCCATCAAAGTACATGGGCCTTTGGCACTGGACTCTCCCTGTCCCACTTTTACATTGCGTCTGACCTAATGCAGCCCTTCAAAGCAATATATCAATTGTATGTTAAAGACCAAATTTGCAAGTATCCTCTGATTTGTGCTGCTCTGATGATGTGGAACAGCTGTAAACCCCAGTCTGCTTTGCCCATGTGCTCTCGCCACTTACCTTTGCTCTGGTATACTGGTGAATATGCCTACTTAAAAAGGGTTGAAGGTTATAACTATATATCTTCGTATCGTTCGAAATATCACTTGGTAGTAGTCTTTTTGGGTCTCTCTTTTAGTGTTCATATATGGAAAATGTTCTTATTTTTTTTAAAAAAACAAGAAAATTCCAAGACACAAAAGCTACAGGGATTTATTCATTTTTCCCAAACCAGGGAATTCAGAATTAAGGTTACACTTTTAAAGAAATTTGTTATGAAATGGAAATGCTCAAGAAAGGTACCCAAAAACTGTAACTCTATCCCATAGTAAAGGAATACGCAAATTGTTTTTAATATGTTTATCAAATCAGTTTCAATGAATCTGGACCACAAACACTAAAATTCCCTAATCATAAAGTTAGGCATTACTACAAGGCAGAGTTAAGGTTGTTTGTCTTTCTTAACTGTGCATTTCTTTACCTTAACGTCTGAATTTCTTACATGTAATCTTAACTCTTAATTCTATTCTGCCATTAATTTCTTTAATTTTGGCATAAGTGTAATCATACTGAGGTATGTATCTCAAAGTTGCCTTTATCTACTTTGGTGTCTTAGAACCCAATCCTACAAACTCTTACTTAAACAAATAGTTCCACTGATTTCAGTTCAGCTGCTGTTCTGAGAAGGCGTTCTCAGAATCTGGCTCTTAGGTTATAGTGCAACTGCTGAATAGACATTAATTCTCATCCTAGTAGAACAGATAATGATTAACAAGCGGAGATGGCACAGGGAAAATCGGTTTGATTTTGCAGAGAAAGGCTAGTCTAGTAAAACGTGGACAATATAAAAAGGAAATAAAGAGGCGGGATTTGTATATCCTTTACAAAGCTATTGTTTTGGAAATAGCAATGGTGTTTATAGGACAAATGATATGTCATGTGGTTTTGCTCCTTTTGCTAGCTTTGAATGTCTTTGACATCTGCACAGTGATGTCTTATTATAAGATGTTGCAGTATTGTAGTAATGGCTGTTCTGAAAAAGACAGCCATGTTAATATATTGAGCTATCTAAAATGTACCTTTGTACGAAAGCCTTGCTTAAGATACCTCTACCTTGATATAACGCTGTCGTTGGGAGCAAAAAAGTCTTACGGCATTATAGGTGAAACCGTGTTATATTGAACTTGCTTTGATCCACTAGAGTACGCAGCCCCCCTCCCCGGAGAACTGCTTTACTGCGTTATATCCAAATTTGTATTATATTGGGTGGCGTTAAATCGAGGTAGCAGTCTAGTTCCTGAAGAACTAGCAAAGGATGCAAAAACTAGTGGTTTTTTTATTTAGTCCCTATCACAGGGTGGCTAGGCAACCCCAGTAAAAGAAGCAGGTCCAGTGCCCCTGTGTCAGAACAGGTGCTTCCACTTTGGCCAATTAAGAGGGCAGGGCAGTACCCTGGATATGGGAAGGGAGGATCTGAGGGAAGAAGAGACTAGTTGTGTTAGAGAGACCCAGTGAGTCAAGGAGATGCAATCAGGAAAAGGGCTGGTGAGAGCTGTCTGGGAGTCAAGAGACCAGAGACGGTCTGCAGGGAAAGCTGAAGTGAGTAGAAAGCTCACTGCAGGCCCTCACTGGAAAGAAGGAAGGATTATCAAGGAGCCAGTAGAAGAGCTGACCTACTGACCTTCCTGAGCCAGAGCCAGTGCTGGGAGGCTGGAAAGGGCTGAGGGCTAGGAGGCCAGGGAAGGGACTGGTCTCCTGATCTTCCTGAGCCAGAGAACCATGGCCAGAGAAAGCTAGAGAGGGCTGAAGGGTGAGAGCAGTTGAGGGAGATGCCTGCTCGCTCTCTGAGCTGGAGAGCTGAAGGCAGAGGGCCAGAGAGAGCTGGAGTCTGGAAGTGAGGCATGGCAAGAGTTCTTGGAGCTGTACTGGAGAGCTGGAGTGTGAGGAGAGGAGTCGGAGCTATACTCGGTGTGTTGCATGTATTGTTTGGACAATGCCGGGGAATTCTGGCCTGTGATTGTGGGAGATTCGTTATGATTAATGTGCACAGGACTTTGGTAATAAATTAACCCTGCGAGTGAGTGAGTGAGAGAGAGAGATTCAGAAAGACTTAATGGACTGTTTCTGGGGTCTCTAAGCAGGCAGACTGAGACAGGCATGTCATGTTGCAGCATGCAAGAGGAACGTGCTCCAGGACTGTTTAAATTATTCAACAGACTGTAAAATAAAATAATTTGTAGAAGTAAATCAAAAATGCTTTTGGCTGAATAAATGACCAATTGTATGTAATGTGTGATATACATTTTAGGAGGTTGAGGGACATTTTTTTGAACCTCTAATCTCTTGTACTGAAACCTTATCCCTAGCGAATGCTGTTATGTCTTATTACAGTTGGGTGATAGTCAGCAGTAGGAAGATGGATAACAGAAGCTACTGCCTGCAGAGAAAAAACAATTAGGCTTCATGCAGCGGCTTGGGACAATAAAGACAAACTAGGCCCCAAACCCAATATCATTTTGGGCTTCCCTTCCACCAGAGCTGCAGGACCCCATCTTATCCAGTGAGAAACTTCCTCCCAGATCCTTCACTTCAAACACACTTTTTTTTAAATCCCACTTGGACCCAGAACCACACTTCTTTCAACATGTCTGAGTCTGAACTGATGACCAGAAGAGGCCAGTACGGTTTTGAGCATCTCACACAATTCTACCATATCTCCCTTCTGTTTACCAGAACCGTTTATGTACTCTGTGTAATAAACAGTCTGCTTCCACTGACTTCAATGGAGTTACTCCTGATTTACCCAGGTGCAAGTTCGAGAAGAATTATGGTTGATTTACCCTTAAGTTAGGCTGACATTGCTACTTCTGGGGGGGAATCACACCCCTGACTGATAATAGCTATGCCAACCAAACCCTCAGAGTAGACAGAGCGATGTTGACAAAAGAGTGCTTCTGTCAACATAACTAACTTCATTTAGGGAGGTGGTGTGCCTACACCAACAAAAAAAAAAACCCCATCCGTCTCTGTAGGCTGAGTCTACGCTACAGGGCTATGCCAATATAGTCTCCATAGTGTAGACACAGCCTCTGTCAGACACAGATGATTCTAGTTAACTGTGGGGACTTGTGGTACAATTTAATTATTGTAATGTTCTGACATTTCACATGTTCATCTAGTGTTGTATTTAATAGCGTCTTTTTTGTTTGGTTGGTTAGGGCAGTTTGGCGGGTTTTTTGTTTTGGCTTGGGGGGGGTTGCATTCCTTCTTTTCAGTATTTCTTTTCTTGCACTGTATTTGTGTATTTTATATCTATATCAGACAAACTCTTGATACAGCCAACAAATTCTACTAGGTCTCCCCTCCATTTATCAAAATCTTTTATGTCTAAGATATATATGTGTTTAGTATGCTCACATATTGTACATGAATGGGTTCAGTGCATTATGGGTTACTGTGGTAGAATTTTGTGAGCCACTTCAAAACTTGTGTCTAACAACTTGTGTTCAACACGGGAGAGGATGAGGGCTAGAGAAGGAGAAAATGGTTTGGATTGCAAAGTAGGTGAGGTGGCAAGCTCAAGCAGGGAGAATGTTTGGGAAGGTCCCAACTGGGAGAAGCATTCTTATAACCAGGGGCTGAGGTTAGTTCTGTCTCAGCTGTTTCCCACCCTCTTCTTTTAAACTGGAAAGTCTCTCAAAAACTTGCCTTCGAGGCGATAGTGGAGACCAAACAGGAAATGGCACTGTTGAAATCATCTCCAGACTTAAGTCTACAGACAGTTAGGCTAATGTAGTTTCGCAATGCATGCCTCAGTGGGAACAGGTTGTTGAGTCAATGCTGGACATTCACCACCACAGTCGGATAGCTATTTTCTCTTGTGTCAGAATATCAATGAGACCTCCTTAATGCCCTTGAAAAAGTCGTGTTCCAAACCATAACTTCATCCTGCACAGAGGTAGCTCTTAAGCTGAGTTATCTTTCAGAGCATCCTTTTTAGTATTCTGTGGTTTGAATTACTGTTTCTTAATTAACAAAACAATTGATGTATTTTTCAAAATACGCTGAAGATTTTTGTTTTTTTAAGCGTTCAACTGCAGCTGCATTCCAAAACTATTAAACAGTTTTAAAGATCTGAATCATGCATTGGATTTCTTTCCAGGCTTTACAGAGAAGGCAGCTCTTTGTAGTTTTTATTACATATAATTAATTACAACTCTTGCATCAGCCTGTCCTGTTGCTTCCTGTCACTTTGGGTGCCTCCGGACAATTCTCCTCCTTTTTTTTTCAGAAGCTTATTCAGGATTTGTTTTCCTATATTTCTCTTTCTGTAATGTTAGGTGAGCAGAGACCAAAAACTACCTTCTATTATATAATGATGCAGATACCTGGATTTTGTGAAATATCTTTACATGTTGATATGTTGTTTAATGGCTCTTCTTCCATTCTTCAAAATCGTAGGAGCTAAAAGTGTTCCTCTAGTGTTTAATATCCAAGTCAGCCTTCTTTAATTGAGAACACCTCTTCAGTGACTTTTTGAGTACTCACAGCAGAGAGTAAATTTAAATCAAACCTGCCACATCTCCCAGGAAATTGGGCTATTTTGGTCCCTCTAATAGTCCCAAGATACAATATTTTAAACTCTGGTATAAACAGTAAACAGCCCTGACAATCTAACCCTGCTGCTTCTCTGGCACTCATTCCTTCATATTGGTTCTGGTTACTGCAGAAATGAGATGAACATATTGGACACCTGAACTATGACAATCTCAAACCAACATGATTTCTTGACTCTTGACCGTTTTTTTTTTTTTGATCATTGTTAATCATTTGAATACTTGCTTATTGGGATACCTGCAGCTTGTCTATGGCTGTTGTACCTATGGTGGGATTTCAGTAGCAGTGAACACCCCAGACAAGGATAATGTTATGAATAACAAATTATATACATATTTGTTCATACGAAGTCTGGCCTTTTTTTCCCAATTCATATATTGCTGTTGGTTTGGGTTAAGATACATTAATCATGGATTCTGGAGGAGCTGTACCTGCACCTTTTGTAAGCCCCTCTGAGACGGGTTAAAAAAAAATCCCTAGTGTCTGATCATGCTCCTTTGAAGTCAGTGAGAGCTGCATCATTAACTTCAGCAGGATCACACCTGTAGTGAGTGTGGTCGTCACCATGAACTTGTGCAGAATCGATACTTGTATTACATCCCCACATACATTAATTTTGTTTTGTAGCTGGGCTAGAAACCAAGAGAGTGGAATTTTTCTTCTTTAGAGCAACACTGCCATTCTTATCTCTTAGTTCAGATATGAACTTCATGGTCCAATGACATCCCTAGTGTTGCTTCTTAAGGTTTGCTTATACCTCTGATTTGATTTAATTGATCTGTATATATTGCAGCAATTGACGTCTCAGCTATTTTTCTGAGAATGGTAAATTGGTTAATGAATCCATTCATACTATGTACTCAAATTGACATTGTCAAGTAGAGTGAGAAATTGACCTTATTGGGAGTTGTGAGCAGAATATGGCTTTTTTCTCCCTTCATGTACATGTTTGTATTTGTTTTAGTTATTGAACAATAAACTTAGTTCTTTAAAAAAAAAAAAAGAGTTAACCAGGTTTTGGGTGGGGACAACAGACAAGATATTTTTGGTTTTTACATCTTTATGTGGAATCAGGCAGCTAGTCACTGATTAATCCAGAGTGCAAATGGGGCCATGAGCAATTTAAAAAATGACAATCTAAAACATTGGCCAACCAAACAACTTTTTAGTGTCTTGCCCAGATTTAGTATGCTAATAGATTTATAGAGTCCAAGGCTGGAAGGGACCATTGTGATCAACCCTGGACGGCAGGGCTCAGGTTACAGGCCCCCTGCCTGGGGCTAAAGCCTTTAGGCTTTGCCCTCTCCCTCCCCAGGCAGTGGGGCTTTGGTGGGCTCAGGCTTCGGTCTGACCTCCTGGGGTCATGTAGTAATTTTTGTTGTCAGAAGGGGGTTGCGGTGCAATGAAGTTTTAGAACCCTGATCTACTCTGACCTCCTATATAACAAAGGCCATAAAACTTCCCCCAAAATAAGTCCTAGAACATATCATTTAAGAAAATAATCATCCAGTCTAGATTTAAAAATTGTCTGTGATGGAGAATCCACCACAACCCTTGGTAAATTGTTCCAGTAGCTAATTGCCCTCTCTGTCACCTTATTTTCAGTCTGAATTTGTCTAGATTCAACTTCCAGCCACTGGATCATGTTATACCTTTCTCTGCAAGATTGAAGAGCCCATTATTAAATATTTGTCCCTATACAGATACCGATAGACTATAATCAAGTCACCCCTTAACCTTCTCTTTGTTAGACTGAGCTTGCTGAATCTAATTTATCACAATCAAGCATGTTTTCTAATCCTTTCATCATTCTCGGAGCTCTTCTCTGAATCTTCTCTAAGGGCTTGTCTACACTGGCACTTTGCAGCATTGCAACTTTCTCACTCGTGTGAAAAATCACCCCTCCCTCCCCCCACACGCAGCAAGTTTCAGCACTGTAAAGCGCCAGTATAGACAGTGCATCAGCGCTGGGAGCCACGCCCTTCATGGAGGTGGGGTTTTTTTAGAGTGCTGGGAGACCTCTCTTTAACGTTGGCTGGTGCTTTAACATTGGCAGTGTAGACTAGCCCTGATTTATCAACAGCTTCATGAACTATGGCCACCAGAACTTTACACAGTATTCCAGCAGCAGTCACACCAGTGCCAACTACAGAAGTAAAATCACCTTCCTGCTCCTTTTGGAGATTCCCTTGTTTATGCATCCCAGGATTGCATTAGCTCGTTTGGCCACAGCATCACACTGAGTTCATGTTCAGCTGATTATCCACCATGATCCCCAAATCTTTTTCAGACTCACTGCTTCTGAGGATACAGTCTCCCGTCCTGCTAGCGTGATCTGTGTTCTTTGTTCCTAGATGTATACGTTTATATTTAGCTGTATTAAAATGCATACTTTAGCTTACGCCTATCTTACCAAGTGATCCAGATTCTTCTGAGTCGGTGACCTTCTTTTTCATTATTTACAGTCACTCAATTTTTGTGTCATCAGCAAACTTTATCAGTGATAATTTTATGTTTTTTTCCCCCAGGTCATTGATAAAAATGTTAAATAGCCCATACTTAATTCATATTTGTCATTTGTAGGCTGATGTAATGAGCTGAGAGGGAATAGGTAGCAACGAAGATTGTTGCAGACAAATGTTTAAGGGAAATTGCTGCCATGTGGCAAAAATTAATAGGCTGGATATCAGCACTTTCTGCCTAAATAGGATTCTGGGCAGCAACACTATAATAGGGTCTGGATTTCAGTACTATGAAGTTATCCTCCCTCAATAATGGATATGAAGCCCTTAATTCCAGGCAAGTGAATATGGTCCACTCAGCTACAAATGGCAATATTTACTTAGGCCCCATCTACACAGCAGCATATTAGTATGGGAGAAATTTGGCCAGCTAAATCAAGCAAAGATGTTACCTTGCATCTGCACTAGACAAAATGACTGAATTTAGGTCAGGCTTAGCTAGCATAGGTTAGCTAAACCAGAACTAAACTCGACCAATTTTTCTAGTCCAGAAACCCTTTAACATTTTAACTAATATATTTTAATACACAAGTTTTAGACAGAGCAAGTCACATTTTAGCATGAGTTCACCTGCAGAGGTGAACCTATACTAATTTTAAACCATGTTAACTAAAGGCTGGGCTACACACAAACTTGCACCAAAATAACAAAATCTGTTTAATTCACACACTGTTGTCATTTTAGGCAGGTGTGCATTTCCCCATTCCTTCTTCAGAATAAGTGTCCTATAAAAATATTTCTTGAAACAGAACATTTTTATTCCAAAGTATCTGCATATAGTCTTGGACCAAAATCACAATGTGTGAATGAAAACAAATGATTTTTGATGCATGTCAACCAACACCAAGCAACTTGTTAAGTTTTAAAATACATCTTTTTAGTTTCTACAAATAAGCTCTAAGTGTGAGAACTCAGAGGAAGAAAGTTCTAATATTAGAAATCAACATTAAAACATAAGTACAGGTGATTAGAAAGGCTTTGTCAATGGAATTTGACTTTATAGAAATAATGCTGCAAGTGGAGTAAATAGTTTACCGTTTCAAAAGCTTTATTCCTAAAAAAAAGTCCTTTTATGGTGTTTGTGCAACACAGGATGTGGGTTCCTTCACAGTAGGTACGTTCCTTAGTTGGTGTTTCTAGTATGACATTCAGTTGTGAAAAAGCTTATGTTGGCATGTAAGTGACCATAATTAGGCTTCAAAAGTACCCCCTTCCCCTGATGAATTGGAGGAAATTCACACTCAATGCTATTGTTTTAGTCTGTCTGCTTACAGACACAAAGCAGTACATCTTCTCAAGGCTACCTTCATATCCAGACAATTTCTTCAGTGAAAGCTCAGATTCTGGAGTATTCTGCTAGGGAACCCATCCATAATCGTTGGAATTTCTTTGCTTGAGCATTAGTTGTACATAACGTTCCGCTGTAAATGTGAAGAATGTTACTGCTGTAGCTCATAGTTTGGCTCACTTCTTTTAATCTCTCAAACTACTCTGCAAATTACACAAATGCACTATACCACGAACAGCAGGGAGCTGCATTCCAGGACAAGTATGAGCAGAGGCGACTTATTTGCACAAGTAGGGTAAAGCAGTAGGAATAGTCCTCCACACTGGACAGAATTCAGTTGCAAACTTTTTTTATTCTCAAGAACACAAAGTGAAAAAGCACTAGCGGTGGGAAGATAATGGACATGTCTATTTCTTTGCCTTGAGTAGGATTTAGAGATATGATTTTTAAATCATGGCTCAGTCTGACACAGGGCCTATTAGAGCGGGGACCAGGAGAGCCATTTGGCCTGGATATTAAGCTCAAAGGGGGCCTCACATTTAGACACTTGTTAATTTTTTGGCATTTGGTAAGTTGCGCAACTTGTTTTTATGCGCATCCCTATCAGACCAAAATGTGACACACAGTCTCAGCGTAGAGCTGCAAATTTAAGCAAATAAGAGATGTGCTTTGGTACAAGACATAATTTTTTTGTTAACTAATATAGATTTTGTCATATGAAAGAGTTTAATATGTTAATAAAAATATATCGGTTTTAATGGCACAAAATTAGACTGTGATGAACATGTGCTCTCAGATCAGCTGGTTATATAAACAAACCACTACTAGTGGCTGGTGCTGGATCAAGTGTATGTTGAAAGGTAGAGAATTGTTACATTTTAGTGTCTTTCTAGTTTTACATCTAGTTGACTAAGGAATTATTTGTGTGTGAGAATTCCTCTTTATTATCTTCATATGGTAACTAACAGAGGTGACTGGTTGGTTGAGCCGTAGCTTGGTAGCTTGGACATCATCATAGGCCTTGTTCTCTGCCTGCATTCTGCTGGGTCTCCTTTTGAATGCCAAAATTTCCAATTTCAGAGCAATATTTTAAAGTGCTTTAACATCCACATGCAGACTCTACTTCTAATTGAAAAGTATTGTCAAGGAAGCCAGCATTAATTAAACAGAGAGAAGATGAAAGATTCTAGTAAACAGTTACAGTAATGTAATCGTGACTCATGATTTTCAACTATTTCCTGAACAATGGGATGGAGTGCGATCAAAGGAAAGCACGTCGCTAGGTTCAAAGATAGGGAATATTGGGGGCGGAGTCAGAGCAGTGCGGGGGGGGATGCTGAGGGTGTTGAAGTAGGGCAGAGGGTGTGGCAATTAGCAGGGTGCAAAGTGTTGGTCTCTGCCATCTCGCCAACCTTTACCTCTTTGATCTGTGTTCTGGCACAGCTACTGAGGGGCCGCGTATCCTAGATTACTATTATTAGCGTAAAGGATCATCCAAACACTATGGGGTTTTTTTCAAAACCCAGCTGGAAGACTAGTTTTCCTGAAGAACTGGGTTTCCAAAAACTAGGTTTTCAGTGATCCCTTAATGAATAAGGCATTGTCATCAAAGGGACCTTTACTCTCTGGGAGCTCAGAAGTGCTGATGGAGCAGAACCATCATGAGGGAGAGGGAGAGGGAGGAGGGAAGGCAAGGGGGTGGAGAGTTGGGCACCTTCCCTTCAGTGACTTAGGAGAGAAGTGGTGCCACCTGGGCTCTCCTCCACAACTGCCTCCATCCTTCAACAGTTTCTCCCCATGGCAGCTCCACTAAGAGCTCCCTGTTCAGGGGAAGGACCCAGAATTCCCTTCCTTCCCTGTGCTAGGGGGAGGTCAGAGAAATGTAGAGAGGAAAGGAAGGGGGCAGAGTTGTGCAGTGGGTGCTTTAGCTCAGTCTTCACATCTCCCCCTCCCCCCATTTTTAATCCCTCATTCAAAACATGCCTCCCACTGACATTATACCAGTCCCTGCATTGCTCCTGCATACTCTCCACAGCGCCTCAATCCAGCACACTTGGGAAGAGCGCTGCTGTCATTGGCCCTAGTAACTTGATGTCTGTGCAGCAGCGCTCTCCTTAATACAGTATTGGGGTTTCCCTGCACTCTCTGTCCCGCTCATATTTTCCTTCTGACAAGAACAACACTTCTCACCTGTGCTGTAGAGTAAATCCTGTCCTATTAAGCATTAGGTCGTGATCTTTTTTCTTTCTTTCAATCTTCTCGTGATAAAAAAAACCTGAGAGTAAAGGAAACAATGTATGTGACTTTGACAACTGCATTTTGTCAAAGGGGTGTCTGGCTCAACAGAGAGAACCTCCTTGCTGCGTATAGAACATCATAAATCCAACACCAGAAGAAGATAGATTAACAAGAGCTCATTTTAAAACTGCTATTTAGCACCCACTACTGCCAGTTTTACAATCTTTGAACTAAATATTTAGATCCACCCCCAAGCAGCAATGAGACACTAGGGGACAATAATTGCCTGTACATGTGTGAAAACTGAAGGAAAATAGTGTTTGGAGGGAGTGGAGTGTGAAGAGAAATATATTGAAATGCATTCCTTAGAGCAGTGTGAATGATAGGAAGTCAGTTTTGGTTCACAGTGATATGGATATAGGTCTACACTTTCTGCAACAAAATAGATGAGCTGCTGTCCTTATGTAGATATTTAAACCGATTGATGAACGGAAACTAGAAAGCAAAAAGCAAGTTTGGGTATAAACTGCGGAGAGTACTGTGGCATGAAATCAGTGGTTGGCAACATAAAGATTCAATTTTTGTTGTGATAGAAAAACTTTTATGAAATGGTTTACTTATGGTCGGAATCAGTGGATCGCCAAGATAAGTAGGACTGAACAGAATGAAACCTGTCTAATATAAAAACATGTGCAGCATGTTGCCTTAAGAAACAAGATTTCTGATTTATTTATTTATTTGTTTATTTATTTTTTAATCAGTGGTGGTTATTTCTTTTTTCCTCAGGCGTCGGTTGATCTCCCAGCGCTCTTCTCTGGAGACTTTGGAGGACATTGAGGAAAATGCTCCACTACGGAGGTGATTTTATACATTGTCTGTCTGTGTGTCGGTTTGCCTGTTTATGCATTATAGGGACAGATTATGCCACCCTTACTCATATTGAGCAGTACCTTGCTCAGGGAGTAAAACACCGAGGATGAAGAGTATCAAAATCTGGTTCATACTGTTTATCCTCTTTTGTAGTATAAGGTGGTAGATAGAATCTGACTCAAAAATTGCCTGGTTTAAAGAGTAAGAAGTGACAGTATAAATTGGCAGGGTAGAGAATAGAAGGGCACTTAGAGCTGTGATTGTCAGTGCTAGGAGTCATTAGAGCCTTAACGACAAGGAAATCATGATTATTTAACAAACACTTTAGTTTTACAAAATTGAGTTTAAGCTTTTTGTCATTCTCTCTCTCTCTTTTATTTTTAATTTTATTTGTGCATGTGTATTTGGGATTTTGTTATTTTGAGGTTGGTGGTTATGATGCTGCTTGTGCTTAAGTGAAGATGCTCAGTTGTGCTCTTTCATTATCCAGGACACTAGTTTTTTCCCCTTAAGGAGTCTGTTCCCACCCCTTTTGTATCTTCCGCCTCATCACAATATCAATCCTGCACCCAAGAATAGATGGCTTCTTTTTGGAGACTGCCATGTGATTGTACGACTAGTCCCTATTGGGTTTTCGGGAAGTCCGCCCATTGCTAACAGATCAGTTGCCAAAGTGATGCAATCTGCAGCGCTAGGTTTAAAAATTAAAAGTATACAAAGATATCCAAGCAGAGAGTTAAGCTTCCAGTTCAGCTATTCAGTGAGGCAAAAGTTTAATTTTAAAGTTCTGTTTACCCTGGGACCCAATAATTCAGAGATCATATATTGGTATGTACCACATTACCCTGCTTATCCACGTTTTGCTAATATGCACAAAAAATAGCTGTCTGTTCCCACCTCCCAGCAAAAATTTAATAGTAGAGGCTGTAGCAAGTTGGCCTATTACCAGTACTTCATTATTTTTACAAAGGACACTTCCTAGCACCTTATAAAGTGGTCTCATAAATGATTCAGATGGAAACATAATTGGCAAAAGAAATAAACAAAGTGAAGTGGGATTTTATTTACTTGCTAATTCACAAACTCACCTAGGGCTGTGTTACTTTTACAATGGAATCCCTGCCACATTGGGGATTTTCCCTTTCAGTGGAGAGTTAGAGGAGATGCTGGCATGGGGTCAGGGTGTCTCTGGAACTGTGCTGCCAGGGAGAAGGTGGAGAAACAATACAGCTTCTACAAAGATGTAGTGTGTGGCTAGGCCCTCTGGCCTGTTCTGCAGGTGGAGTGCTAACTCCCCCACACCACCATGCCATCTAATAGAACAATCTACAGAAATGTAGTGCACCTCACAGCAGTTCATCTCCAGATGTGCTGGGTATTTGGCTGCCAGTAGGTTTGGCTACTAGCTCCACTACAAAAAATCATATGAAACTTTTGTTGAAAGTTCAGTCCTAGACTCTCCTGTGTGTGACAGGCATTGCCCATGTATTCTGGAAAATGCACTACTATGCTTGGGCATACATGCACCGTATTTGGCTGTCCAAGATACTGTATGTGCAGGCCATCTAGCAGAAGACAGGATAGAACTCTTAGGGCAAATCCTGCTCTCCTGCCTCAACTGGCATGGAGCTCTCTTCCTGGAGTGGAACCAACACAATTCCATTGCAAAGGGAGGGAGGATTTCTGGGTCTCAAATGGGTTTATTCTCCCTCCCCACTGAGAAGCAGACCTCCCTGCACATTTCCATGATGCTGGGATTTGAGGCTGGGCTCAGCTGGAGGCAGGGTTCGTGGATCTGCTACTACTACATGGATACAATGGCCATTCTTTCCCTAGTGTGATGGTACAGCACCATGGAGGCAACTCCTGAGGAACATCCCAGTGCATAGCCTGGATGCTCAATTTACAGTTTGGGCCTTAATGCATTCATTCTGGAGAGTGAGAGTCTACATAAAATAAATTGGTAATTAAAACACAAATCTACAAAATGTACTGCTGTTTCAGTCCATAAAGGAGTGTCATTGTTTGTTTTTCTCCTGTTGCACTTTATCTTAAAAATTACCATTTAAGAAAAAGTTAGACAAAAAATTGGTTTTAGAACTTGTAAGGTATTCTTTCCTAAGCAATTACTTTATCTATTGTTCAAATGTTTTGTAACTGATTACAGAAATAACTGACCTCTTGAACAAAAGGAACAGGGGAATCACTCCAGTAACAGATAGATGACAGATTGCTGCACCCTTTATTTTAATTTGAGCTCTAACAGAAACTTTTTTAAGTGGTTGAGGAGGACACAAAAATGAAAGTGTGTATATTGTATCTTGAGTGATTCCAAGAATTCAGCTAAAGATTTCTAGTTACTGATCATTTCAGAAAACTGTGTCAAACATACCTCAGCAAAGTCCAAGAAGTTGTACGTTGCTGGGTTTTTGTGGAGAGTGTGTGTGTGTGTGTGTGTGTGTGTGTGTTTAATATTAAGCCTTCTCATTTCCAGACTTACTGTCTTAATCATTCCTGCTGACTCCTAAAACAGGGTGACTTGAATAATTTGTCTGGTCTTTCCTTCCTGTCATTGTGTTGAGACTTCTCAGCTGTCCAGCAGGGAGCTGACTAAATTTTTTTTAACGGATTTATTTTTCAGATGTCGGACTCTGTCAGGTTCACCCAGACCAAAGAATTTTAAGAAGATTCATTTTATCAAGAGTATGCGGCAACACGATACCAGAAGTGGCAGGTACTGCACAAGCAAAGTGTTCTGTTCAGAAGTTTGGGGTGGGGTCACAAGGAAGTTTAGAGTACGGTCAGCACCATTACACAGCAAAGTTAACCTTTAGAAATTACCATGTAACACAGTCAATAAAAACCCATTAAGATTAAAATTAAAAAGTTACTCTCTAAATGAAGATGCACACTAGCTTCTTCAAGTGAATTACTAATCGATTGACTTGCTAGTGAGTGGATTTTTAAGACCCCATCTACTTTACAAAAAGAGTTGTGTAATAGGAAAGTACTCTTTTAAAAATATTTTTTTACAATGGTTTAAAGTTAACCAGGTTTTACCATCATGTGAGACTGAGCAGAATTTGGTTAAAACTGTTCCTTAAAACCATTTTTGAGACTAGAGCCAGATCTTTGCGTACACCTAAGATCTGCTTGATACATCTAAGAGGGGAGGGATAAGGAGGTTTCCAAACTGGTCCCCAGCACAAGTTACAGGAGCTAGGGGACAGGAAGAGGGTCATAAAGCCAACTGGGCTGTGAAGGCAGTTCTGTGGTAATGGGGCTGAGGATCTGGCCCCAGGTTGCTAGAGAAAGAGAGATCAGGAGAACTGGTAGTCTAGGAAATGGAGATCCCTTTTGCGGAGTTAAGGGAGTTGTTTAATTTTGCAGGGGAGGAAAATGGTTGAATTGGAATTTATGGAGAAGAGAGCAAAGGGAATTGATAAATGGTATGTCAGTAGAGAGAGAGAGAGCTCTAAGAAGAGGCAAAAAAGGATAGCTCTGTCAAAAGAAGAGAATACAGATAAGGGGGTGAAATATAATGTTATTGCTTCTGTCGAACTAAACAATAAATATGACATGTTCTGTGTCTACTCTGATGGGTTCAGGGCAAGATTAGGCCTCCTGTGCTTGAGATGTGCAGTAGGGTAGGAGCACCTGGAGTGGTTGAGTTAAAGGCAGCCTGAGAAAATCTCCCTTTACATGGCAGATGCTTGGAAGTTTGTTCAAAGGAACACTGTGAGAGTGCGTCCAGTAGTATCCTTCACTGCTGCTTTGTAAAGGCGCAGCATGCATGCATGCCCACACCATTCCAGATCCCAGCATGAGTATGGGAAGGGACAGAGCTAAGGCCACATACCCCCATGACTAATCAGAGTCTCACCCTACTCTCCAGGGAGTGCTGGATACCTAGTGTGGGATGCTCCTTTGTACTCCTGTAGGGATGGTAATACAAGAGGATATGGTAAATGTACAGAGATGATCCTGGCTTTCACATTAGCAAAACATGGACCTTTATTTGAATCCCTTTCATCCAGTCCACATGGGAGATTAATCACTTCCTGATGAAACCTATCCATTGATAAAAATATAATTTCCATGTGTTTTGCCACAAAGATATGCTTCTGAATATGTACCTCATGGCTTCACTCAGACTCTTCTTTGAAAACCTAAAAATCAGTATCTGTATGTGGGAGGGGAACTAATAAACTAAACTTTACCATTAAGTCTGCCCTGCATGTATATGCTACTCCTGGGCAAATTCTGCACCTCTGCGCATGCACAGAATTCATGTCCCCTGCAGATTTCTTTGCTTCCCCACAGAAAAATGACTTTCTAACGGGGAAGCAAAGGGCAGCCACAAGAGGGGTCATGCGACCCTCCCCAACAGTATGTTTGGGTGCCCAGGGCAGCTGGCAGAGAGGTAAATCACTATGGGGCAGGGGGCAGGGCTGGGGAAGACCCAGTTGGATCCTACCCTGCACCAGACTCAGCTGCTAGTCCTGCCTGGGCTGGCGAGGACGGGACTTCCTCTGTCCCTGCACAGCATCCAGGGCTGGGTCAGACCCACTTCCAGATTTCTCCGCAGGCTTCAGGAAGCTCTGCAAAATCCCCTTCCCTCCCCACCCTTCCTGCACCTATCACTCCTCAGCTACAGGAGGAGGGATTACTGTATTGGGAGCTGTTCCCCCATTCGCCAAACCCACACAGATCCAGACTCCTTCATACCCAGACCCTCCTGCCAAATTTCACCCCCTCCCAGAACCCCACTGCTGAGCCCCCCTCCCCCTGCACCTGGACCACCCCAGTGAGTCACTCGCACCTGGATCCCCACCCCACCAAGCCCCAATCAGCTGAACCTGGATCTCCCACTGAGTGCCACTCACCCAGCATCTGGACCTCCCCATTGAACTCCCCCTACATCCGGACCCTCCTGCTGAGTTCTATCCTCCCCCCCACACACACAGACACACACCCCCACTGAGCCCAAACCACCTTCACCTGGACCCTCCTGCAGAGTCCGATTGCTGTTGCACCCAGAACCCCCCAACAAACCCCTGTGCCTCCAGATCCCCCCTGCACCCAGATCCTCCACTGAGCTTCCTGCACCCAGATTGCCTCACACAGAACCCTTTCAACCTACACCTGGATTCCCCCCACACTGTCCCTCCACACTTGGATCCTGCCTGGCTGAGCCTGCCTACCCACAATTTGTGCACCTGGCATGTAGGGGCAGGGCCCTGGGGTGTTTCTGGGGTAGGCCCCGTCCTTCTGCCAGGGCAGGGTTGGGTGCAGCCTCACTGCTGAGCCATGTCCCGAGGGGGGAGCTGGAAAGTGATCTCCCTCTCTTTGTGCAGCCAGTGGCCTGTGCTCCCCAATGCTATGTTGGAGCCTCCACAACTATTTGACAAATAAAATTTGCAGAATTTTAAAATGTTGTACGCAGAATTTTTATTTTTTTGGCGTAAAATTTTTATTTTTGTTTGTGAAGAATGCCCTCAGGAGTAGTAGGCAGAACTCCCATGGCAGTCATTGGGAACCATGCACACATGCATCGAAAGAGTTAGGTTCATAGCATGTAATTTAGCCAAATGGAGGACTAGACCAGGGGTTGGCAACCTTCAGCAGTGCTGTGCCGAGTCTTCGTGTATACACTCTAATTTAAGGCTTTGCGTGCCGGTAATACATTTGAACGTTTTTTAGAAGGTCTCTCTAGAAGTCTGTAATATATAACCAAACTATTGTTATATGTAAAGTAAACAAGGTTTTCAAAATGTTTCAGAAGCTTTATTTAAAATTAAATTAAAATACAGATCTTATTAGTTTAGTGTGATCCTTGCCCTTGCTTTTCCTTGCTGAGTTTTCCAATGTCTGGTGGCACCTATTTAGATACTTTAAGCTGCACACAGGCTTCTGAGTTATAAGTTGATAACCGGCTGCAGGAGGTCAGCGGCTGGAACTCCAGATCGGCAGCTGAGGTGAGTGGAACTGGCTGCTGTTAGGAGTGAGCAGGGCCGGAAGCCTGGACCCTGTCTGGCAGGGGGCCTGCGCTGGAACTCCAACTGAAAGCAAAGTGAGTGGGGCTGCAGGGACCCCGGCTGGAGAGGAGCCAGCAGCCAGAACCCCAGAGCAGCTGTGGTCTGACCACCACCGCTCTGGGGTTTCCACCACTGGTTCCTGCCAGCTGGGGTCTCAGCCCGCTGCCAGGCTGGGGTTCCTTCCCCCAGGCCAGCAGCAGGTACTGAGTGGGGCTGCGGCGGGGGAGCAGGGAACCCCGGCTGGCAAGGGGCCAGCAGTGGGAACCCCAGAGTGGCAGCGGGCTGAGCAGCTCATCCTGCCGTCACTCTGGGATCGCCGCCACCACCAGCTCCTTGCCAACTGTCTCAGCCCGCTGCTAGCCTGAGGTTCCTTCCCCCAGGCCAGCAGCAGGTGCTGAGTGGGACCAGTGGCAGGACCCCGGCTGGCAGGAGCCTGCGGTGGAAACCTCAGAGCTGCAGCGGGCTTAGCAGCTCAGCTCACCCCGCTCTAGGGTTTCAGCTGAGGCTCCTTGCCAGCTGGGGTCTCAGCCAGCCGGCACCCTGAGGTTCTTTCCCCCAGGCCAGCAGCAGGTGCTGAGTGGGACTGGGCAGGACCCCGGCTGGAAGGGGCCAGCAGCAGGAACTCCATGGGGCAGTAGGCTGAGCAGCTCAGCCCGCGCTGCGTGCCATGAAAAATTGACTCACATGCCACCTTTGGCACACGTGCTGTAGGTTGCCGACCCCTGGACTAGACAAATGTCACTTCTAATTTAACACTGATTAGTGTGATCGTCAGCCAGAGTTTGATAGCTTTACTTACACTGAGTAACACATTTCTCTGCAACTAGTCCCGCTGAAATAAAATTACTTGTGATATAAAGTGCCACTCAGCATGAGTAAAGATATCGGAATTTGGCTGTGTGTGATTATAGTTCCTTTTAAACTTAGCTTTTGGTGCCGAGACTATGATATAACAAAGTTGTTTTTGCAGGCTCGTTACTAGTGTCAAACTTTCAAAAGCAACCTCCAAACTGGCATCTGCCATTTTATGCATAAAGTAGTGCACTCCAGCAAGATATATTTACACATGCAAATTAATAAAGTGCCTGAATACCTGTGCTGTGCATGTAAATGTATTTTGTATCCCTGTTATGTGCACACAAAAACTTAGCATAAAAACTCGCCTATGAAAGAGTGAAATTTGGTCCACAGGCAGTAATCTACATCAGCCTGTATTTTGCCAACAATTGCTAAAGGGTTGGTACAATATGTATGTGGTATTCTATCTTAGTGTATACACCAATAACATTTCTGATAAGAAAACTGAATATTTTTCTTGTTACGAAAACAGTAAGTTTGCAAAAAACATACTTTCTTATCTTTATTGGCAGATGCAGTCTTGCAGAATATTTCTGTAATCATATTAAAGATCCCTTTATCTAGAGAGCACACACAGTGAACAGAAGATCCATGATTTTTGAAATGCCGTATGTCATTACAGACAAATAATCACAGAGATATTGGTTAAAAATAAAATGTTGCATCAACACGTTCAAACTTGGTTTCCTTAAGTTGGGCACCTAGATCCACCTTTAGGCATCTAAGGAAATGACCTGATTTTCCAAAGATGTTAAGCACCTTGAACTCTCATTGAAATTAATGGGAGTTCTGAATGCAAAACACCTTTGAAAATCAGGTCAGTCAGTCCATCATACTCATCTGGTTCTCATCACTATAAAATTTTTAAATCTGAGCACCTCACAGTCTTTCATGTTATATATTCATCATAGACGCTGACTTTTGTTTTTGCCGGTGGGTGCTTTTGAAGAGGTGTGTGGAGGGGGCCACTCCATCAGGTTTGCAGGGAAGCTATTTTCTTTCATATTCTAGTTATTGAATGTGTCTATCATTGGTATCTTTACTATTTTAATAATGATTCAATTGTTATGAACTACATAATTATATTCTCATGAATTACAGTATATTAAAATCTTTGCCATCACCTATAAACTGTCTTCACTAACGTCGCAGTTTAAAGACATTATATCTCACTGTAGCTTTCTGGATGAAACTGTAGCGATCTTATTTACATCTAGGTTCCCTGGTATTATTTTGATGAACATTAAGGACAGCTACATTATTCAGCTGTGTCTGCCCCATTGATTACTGGAGATAATTTTTAAGTCTTCTGAAGCAGGAGAATTTGCATTTGACAGTTCAGGATGATACAAGCACAGTGAGAAGAATTCTTATGAATTTGCAGTACTGTGGAAACAGTGCTTCCAGAGTAATGCAGATGACTCCAAGACTCTTTCTTGATGAGTAACTGCTAATTAGGCACCATCCTTTTGTTTGTATAGTTGGAATTCTATTTTGCCATGTGCAGTACTTTGCATTTATCATTGAATTTCATCTGCCGTTTTGTGAGATCCGTTTGTAACTCTTTGCAGTCTGTTTTGGACTTTGGTATCTTGAATAATTTTGTATCATCTGCAAACTTTACCACCTCACTGTTTACCTCTTTTTGCAGAGCATTTATGAATATGTTGAACAGCCCTGATCCAGACCAGTAGAAGCCTCTTGGGGGATACCTCTATTTACTTCTCTCCATCCTGAAAATGAACCATTTATTCCTACCCTTTGTTTCCTATCTTTTAACGGGAGTGCCTGGGAATGCTTTCAGGATCATATAAAGATGCTTAATTTAATTTAATGACAAGCCTTTTGTTATCTTAATCACCCTGCCTCTGTTTATAAACAAACTTCCTGCCCTAAGGGCAGAAGTTGTTAGCAGCACAGAATTCATCACATTCCACACTCAAGCGCTGACTCCTGGGTGCTGAGCATCCACTCTTTTTTTTCCGTGGGTGCTCGAGCCCCAGAGCACCCATGCAGTCGGCACCTATGATATTCATCCTGACAACACCCCATGAGGTGGGAAAGTGTTGTTATTCCTGTTTTACAGATGGGGAACTGAGGGACAGAGAGGTTAAGGGCTAGAGTCACAAAGGGACTGAGGTGCCTGACTGCTACTTTAGGCATTAAGTCCAACATTCAGGGCATGGCTACACTTGCAGATATAGGGTATGGCTACACTTGAAACTTCAAAGGGCTACCACGGCAGCACTTTGAAGTGCGAGTGTGGTCGCAGCGCCAGCGCTGGGAGAGAACTCTCCCAGTGCTGCACGTACTCCACATCCTCTACGGGTGTAGCTTGCAGCCAGCGCTGCGGCACTGTTTACACTCAGGCTTTACAGCGCTGTATCTTGCAGTGCTCAGGGGGGTGTTTTTTTCAGATAAGCATGCCGGCTGTCAGAAATGGAGCCTTCAAAGGGCATATCGGCATGGCTGCAGTAGTTCCAAACCAATGACAAGAGTGGCCACTTGACTTGACTTAAAGGGATTATGGGATGTTTCTGGAGGCTGATCAGAGCGCAGTAATGCAACACCTTGTTCATACTGACGCACGGGCGTTTCAGCCAAGACGCGCCAAGCATTAATCTTCTCACTGAGGTGGAGTACCAGGAGCACTTTAGCCTTGGAGTCAGAGCGTTCTCTGTGCCTTGCCATTGTGGACAGGTAGGTAGTGAGCTAGGACGCCTGGGGCTGCTTCAATACGCTCTAACTTGCAAGTATAGCCAAGCCCTTAGACACCACTGGAATCCTCAAAGCCCCCACTCAGCTGCCCCCTAACCCTGTAGGCACCTACATTACCTGCATGCCTAAAGTTTCCACTAGTAAAGTCCCTGTGGTGCCCAAGTTTCCACCTCTGGGCATGCGCAAAGCTGCTTGAGTCCTGGTACATCCCAGCTGCTCAACACCACAACTGACACCTAAGCCCTATCTCACCTGTGGGCCCCAAACCAGTAGATGGACTCTGAGCACACCTAGCCAACGCAAAGACAGCTAAGGAGGGTGGCTGGCTGGCTGGCTGGCTGTACCAGGATACCCAGAAGACCAGTAGTTAGGGCAGTCATATTAGGAGACCAATTTTCAAATCTCCACTTAGCCTGATGTGGGGCAGGAGCTTGACCCTATGTCTCCCATATCCCAGGTGAGAGTCCTAACCCCCTGTTATTGGTTAATCTGGGGCTGGTCTCTCTCACCTGTTGAAGCTGTTCCACTTTGTATCAGTAATGAAATACTCATTGAAGACTGGCTCTGTAGCCCGATGGTTAGGGAACTCCCTGAGATCTGGAAGACCCAAGTTCAGTTTGCGTTCCAAACCAGGCAGAGCAGGGATTTGAAAACAGGTCTCCCATCTCCCACTAAGGGCCTGCCCCATGGCTATTGTATGTAATAGGTGGGAAGCGTGTCTCTCTGTTTTTTCTTGAGGAAGGGCAGACCTGGCTTAGGCACCAAACTCCAGGAGAGGGTTCACTGCTGTGAATCCTGAGAAGAGTTAGGTGTCTGACTCCTTTGATGAGCTGGGGCTAGGCTGCACCCTTCTCCTCAGCACTTCCTACTAGCTGGAATTGTCACAATCCGGGTGCAATCCGGATCAGTGAGAGGTTGTCACTGCCTGCCCTGTAAACATTCAACTTGTCAGGCCAGCTGGAACTCTCTGCCAGATACCTATAAGCTCCTTTTGTAAGGGCATAGGGACTGAACCTAGGTCTGCAGAGCCTGGGATGGCCAATATTCCCACAGTGCCACCAGAAGGCTCTGCAGAAGCACAGCTGGAGAGCACAGTGGAGAATAGGCACCGCAGGAAGTACTGCCCCCAAGACCTAGGGTGATGGTAGCTTGTGGCCATTTGATTGGCCAAGTGCCCCTGCTTAACCCCAGGAAGTTATAGGACAACCAACACAGACCTTGGCCTGTTACTGTGCCAGACTTTGCCTTGATTCCTGATCTCTGACTCCAGCCTGATTTTGACCCTGAGTCCTGCCTCTCGATTCTAACATGGTACTACCTCTGGTCTCTGACCCCAGCCTGACTCTGACCCTGACTCTTGTTTATGGCACCTGGCCTTGCAATTCTTCTAACTCCAGTCCAGTGATTGCCATCCCTGGTGGAAAGTCCTCAGCACAACTGTGACTGCTAGGCAAGACTGCCTACGCCCCAGTCCCTTACATGCTTACAAGCACCTCTTGCATTAGGATGCTGTTAGGTTATAGTGACCTGGAAATCCAACAGCTACTCACTAAATAAACATGACGTGCACCCTCAGATTCTTGTATCCCATGTGCCTGTAGTTACAGTAACCACACATAAGAACCTGCATCATGACATCTAATCTAAGCTAGGAGATGTGCAGTATCAATGGTGAAATATCAAGGCAGAAGAAATCCGGGGGTTTGCTGATCGCCATGAGACCAAAGATTTCTATGCTGCTTTGAAAGACATATGTCATCCTATACACAAACACACACCATACACACACATTGCCTTTTATGAGCATGGATGGCTTAACACTGACCACTTTCAAAGGAGAAGTCCTTCAGAGATGGCCACAGCATTTCAGTGATCTTCTGAACACACCATCCAACATTATAGATGAGGAACTAATAAGAGTAAAAGCAGCAAAGAGTCCTGTGGCACCTTATAGACTAACAGACGTATTGGAGCATGAGCTTTCGTGCGTGAATACCCACTTCATCGGATGTGCATCCGATGAAGTGAGTATTCACCCATGAAAGCTCATGCTCCAATACGTCTGTTAGTCTATAAGGTGCCACAGGACTCTTTGCTGCTTTTATAGATCCAGACTAACATGCCTACCCCTCTGATACTTAACAAGAGTAGTGGATCAGCCAGCATGTGACATCATGGACACAGTCCCATCCTTCGGTGAAGTCCGCACTGAAATTAAGTTAGTGCTATGAAGAACTGTAAGGCCCCCAGATAAGATGGCATTTCTGCATAAATATTCCAGTGAGGAGGTGAGAGCTTGCTGAGGTGACAACATGGACTATTTCTCAATATATGGAGTACTGAAGATGTACTGCAAGCCTTCAAAGACACCACCATTGTCACCATATACAAGAGGAAAGGTAAAAAGTTTGACTGTGACAGTTTTCACAGTATCTCGTTACTCTCTATTGCTGGAAATGCTCTGGCCAGGGTACTCCTATCAAGTCTTATGCAATGTCGCTAATCACACATTATTGGAGTTGCAGTGCAGTTTCAGGCCAACGTGAGGAATGGCAGACGTTATAGTCGTAGCTCATCAGATGCAGGAGAAAGGCAGAGAACAGCAACAGGACCTTTACACTATCTTCATAAACCTGTTTAAAGCATTTGACGTTGTCAGTAGAGTTGGACTTCAGCAATGATTATGTAAGTTTGGTTGTCCAGAAAAATTCTCCAACATTCTGAGGTTACTTTTGGATGAGTCTGTGTAGAAGGTGTTCTGTCTGATCAGTTTCCTATCACTAATGGTATTAAGAAGGGCTGTGTAAGTGGTCCAGTCCTGTTCAATCTCTTTTATGCAGCAATGACTCTGCAAGAGACCTGAGTGTTGAGATCACCATACGTTTTTGGTCCTCTGGAAAATGTATTCAACCTGAACAGGCCACAATCTTTCATGAGCTATTTTAGAAGTTGTTCATGAGCTGCTGAATGCCGATGACTGTGTTCTAGAGGCATATACTGAAGAAGAGATACAATTGATTACGGACAGATTTGCAGAGTCTGCAAAAAGGTACTGGCTGACAATCAGTCTGAAAAAGATAAGCCATATATCAACTAGCACCAGGGAAACCCTGCACAAAACCAAAAATCACCATCAGCAGCACAGCTGAATGCTGTTACAGACATCTGCTATCTTAGCAGCACATTGTCAAATGATGCTACTATAGGCAAGCAGCTGACAAGATGCATCAACAGAGCCAGTTCATTATTTGGCATACTGTCAAGCAGAGTCTGGCAGCAAGAGGATATTAAGCTTCAAACCATGCTAACTTTTATAAAAGTGATTGTGCTGTCCAATTTGTTGTATGCGTGCAAGACCTAGAACTGCTATAGGCATCACATCAAGCTTCTAGAAAATTTACATGTATGACACCTGTGTGGCATACTCGGCATTAAATGCCAGGATAAAGTTACCAGTAATGAGGTTCTGGAACACGGCCACTCCAGAGATTGAAACCATGCTCATTGCATCATGTTACACTGGGCTGAGCATGTGCTGAGGATGGATGACACCAGACTGCCAAAGCAGTTGCTGTATGGAGAACTGAAAGTGGGTAATCTCACACACGGTGGCCAGGAGAAACACTTGAAGGACACACTGAAGCACAATTTGAGGGCAACATTGACATTTATAGCTGGGAATCATCAGCAACAGTTAGATCATGCTGGTGAGCAGCAGTTAGTGATGGGATTACTCAATTCGAGATTAATCTCCATATGGAGTTTGTGGTACAGAAGCTGAGTGGCGCAGACACGGCAGACTCGGTGGCACAGACTTGAATCCCTTCCCTGATATCGAGTTTCATATGCACTCAATGCAAAAAGGACTGCCATTCGCTCATCAGCCATTTTAGCCACAGTCATACTCACAAGACATAATACCGTCATCAGTGGTCATGAAGGACACCAGCAACAACTGGCTAGCTTAGGTAGCTGCCCATTGCTTGCTGCCTTCTGTGATTCCTTTTCTTAGGCGCCTGACTCTCCCCATGCTTTGTACAGGGAGCTTAGGATTCCAGTGGGTGGCAGGACAGCTAAAAGTTGGGCATGGCCAAACTCACACTTGACTTCCAGAGAGTCACAAAAACAAATCTGTGTTGAGTCAGGGACTTGAACCCCAGTCTCCCAAGTCATAGGGTATTACTCTAACCACCGGACTATCCTTTCTCTCACGTGACTTATTCAGGTGCCCAATGATGTATTTAGTCACCTAGCTTGAGGAATCCAACTTTGAAAGTGCTGACAGTGGCTTTAATTTTATATTTGAGGGGTTAATTGAAAACAAGGTAAATAAAACAAATTAAATATTGAATTAATCATATTATTGGTATGCGACTCCTGGTTTTATAGTGAAAATACAGACCTTTTGATTTAAAAAAGATGGATGACTACCTCACTTACTGTATATTCTTAGACGTACAAGAGCATAAGCTTTCGTAGGTGAATACCCACTTCTTTGGATGCATCCGACAAAATGGGTATTCACCCACGAAAGCTTATGCTCCAATACAGCTGTTAGTCTGTAAAGTGCCACAGGACACGCTCTCGCTTTTTACAGATCCAGACTAACAGAGCTACTCCTCTGATACTTGTATATTCTTAGTTACCTGGTCCCGTTATGGTTGGAGGATTCTGTCATGGGTACTGTAGTGTGATTTATCTCTCTCTCATAGCATGAAGAATGCAGTTGTTTTTCCATGGACAGGAACACACACTAGTGGCAATTTACTTACCTAAGCTGGAGGTTGAACTGTGGTCTTTGATGTTCCAGTGCAAGTGGTCTATCAGTTGTGTTTTAAAGGAATATCTCTACTAGCTCAACACAGAAGAGAGCCTCCTGTACTGTATACAGCACCTTCCCCACAATTCCTTAAGAACTATCCAATGACTAACTCTTGTGTGTTAGTCAAACCAGTTTCTACAGATTTATAATATATTTCTCATTAGAGGAAGTGGAATCTGGCTGGAAATTTTGTGACTATTTTTTTCTTTGACAGAAAATGGCAATTTGTCGAAACTGAAATTGTTCACAGGAACGGGGTTGTCTCAGCAAATTTCTCAGTTCAAAAAATTATTTGAAAAATTTTGTTTTGTTTTGACAATTTCTAATCAAATTCTGTGTTTTAGTTCAAAATAACTGTGTCAGATTTTAAGCTAACTATTAGTAAAAATGCAGTTTTAAATAAAGGTCAAATTGCAATTTTCATTTACTGGAATCGTATTTTTTTTCAGATTTTAACTTTTTGTCCTGATTTGGGATGTGATTTTTTTCTTTATTTTAAATCTTGAAAATTTTCCCAAGATGAGAAAATAATTTCCCACCCAGGTCTAGAGTCAAACAATTGTGCACTGTCAAAGCAGTCTTTGGAGCTGCTCTAAACTGTAGCAATTAGTACCATTTTTGTGTGAAAACATAAGAATGAAACCATCTCTTTGTTGTTTGATCCCATTAGTGTATAAGCAGTTGCGTTGTATTGTCCTTTGCACAGCAGGCTCCTATTATTAGTGCATTCATAAACTTATGGCCCAGAGGATTCATTTTCATATTAGTCTTATCTAGTATCTAGCAGAAAAGTCCACCAAAACAGTGATATCAGCTGTCAAGCTCATTAATATTTCCCTTGGCCTTCATCATCAATGAGACTAACAAATAAGTGGAACATGCCAGAAAAACATAATATCAGTGTAGAAATGAAAATTGCAAAAATTCCTGAGGGAATTCTGCACCAACAAAATAAAAAATGTGCACAATATTTTAAAATTCTGCAAAATTTTGCAAATTTTATTTGTCAATAAACGTGGAGGATCCAGCATGGCAGTGGGGAATACCGGCCACTGGCTTCATAGAGGAGGGAGATCACCCTGCAGCACCCCCTCTGGGACACAGACTCGGCGGTGAGGCTACACCGAACCCTGACACAGCTCAAGAGCCAAGCCTGCCCCAGAAACACCCTGGGACCTGCCCCTCTACACAGGCGTGCCAGGTGTGTGCAGGCAGGATCCAGCTGTGGAGGTGCTTAGTTCAGGGGATCGAGGTATAGGGTGAGAGGGTTCTGTTTGGGGCAATCTAGGTGCAGGTGGCTCAGTGGAAATTCCAGGGAGAATTTGGTGGAGTAGGGGTCTAGATGCTATCCTTTCCCCACTGCGCCTTCCTCTCCCCACTGTCTCCTGCCCCATACCCCTCCCCTCACTCCCACATCCCCCTCTTCCTGTCCCATTCCCTATGCCTCTCTCTTCCCCCTGGCCTATCCCATCCCCCTTCCTTCCCCACTTCATGTTCCCACCACCCTACCCTGCCCCGCCACATTCACTCACCATTGTACAGAAAACAGGATTGTGGCCATGCAGGACACCAAGCACACATGGGAGAATGTGGTAGGCACTAGGACCCAGAGTGGGGGGGTTGTTAGTGAGCCAGAGCAGCCACTCTCCTTCACCCAGCAGGAGAGAAGCTCTTCCCTCCCACCTTCTCCACTCCCTGCCTGGACCCAGTTGCAGGGAGAGGGGCCAAGCAAGCCAGAAACATGCCAGGGAGAAGTGCAGCATGGGAACCACTGAGCCCCCCTGTCTCCTGGCAAGCTGAGCAGCGCTAGTCCTGGGCAGACTGGCATTCACAGAAAATGGGGGAGGGCAGTGGCACGCAACCCCGTGTACCCCCTCAAACTATACCCATGGATGTCCACAACCCTGCCTCCCTAACCCCACCATGATTTACCTCTTGGACAGCTGCTCCAAGGGCAGGAAACGATGCACCTACATTGCTGGGGAAGGGCATGTGACTGCTCTTGTAGCTTCCCTTTACTTCTCCATCAGAAAGTCATTTTTCTGCAGGGAAGCAAAGAAATCTGCAAGGGACATGAATTCTCAATGTGTGCAATGGTGTGGAATTCCCCCTAGAGTTAAAAAAAAGACTACTTCCCCTCTCCTCCTCCCCCCCGCCCCAATCCCATCCCATTTCTTTTAAGATTTTGGTTTGGGCCAAAAGCAGAACATCATAAATCCATAACCTCTTGGAGCAGTAAAGATGTTTCATAAAACATGTCATTATTTACAAACATATTACACAAACTAATTAATTAATATAAAAATTGCTGCACTCTAAACTTAGCATATAAATATATATGTATACGAAGAGGTGGTGTTCCTCTTGGTTCAGTGTCCTCCACTTTTTTAGTAAATGGAAGAGCTGGAACCACAAAGATAAGCCACTTAAAGGGAAAACACAACAGGAAAAGTCCAGAATAGAGCAACACAAATAATAAAAGGTTTAGAAAAATCTGACCTATAAGGAAAGGTTAAAAAACTGGCCATAATTAATCTTAAGAAAAGAAGATGGGAAGGGATCTGATAAGAACTGCCACAAAGAGGATGAGCATCAGTTGCTCTCCATGTCCATTGAAGATAAGACAAGAAGTAATGGGCTTAATCTGCAGCAAGGGAGCTTTAGTTAGATATTAGGAAAAGCTTTCTAACTATAAAAGTAGTTAAACTCTGGAATTGGCTTCCAAGAGAGATTGTAGAAGGATGTTAAGAACAGTACAGACAGACACTTGTCAGGGATGGTCCAGGTATGCTAGGTCCTGCCTCAGCACCTGGGGCTGGATTTGATGACCTTTTGAGCTCCTTTCCACCCCTACATTCTATGGTTCTATGAAAACCTTCCCAGACAGCATGGCTCATGTGTCCATCCGTTGTTTTTGTATGCAGAGCAGCAGAGCCACAACAGTTAAACTTAACGAACAGGGGCTGGAATACTGGACTAAGTCTAACTATATATCACATGGTTCAGCTTCCTAGAAGGTCACAGAATTTTGTCAACACAGTAATTTCTCTTGGCAAGCGCTTGAGAAAGAGAGAAACAGATTTTAATTCTTCCTCTTCTTTAAGTCAGCTGAGTTACTTCCCTTCTTGTCCAGAAACATTGGTGCAAATTTCACCTCTCTCAAAATATTTTCTCCTCATCAGTAACTCAGAGTTTTTCTGAGAATAGGATAGTTGCCTCTACATCTTCCTCTCCAAATGCACATTTATGGAGGGGGAATAAAATTCGTCACCCCTTCTTGCTTGGGTCATCGGACAGATCCAGAAAAAACAGAAGTTTATTGCTTTTGAAAATGGTCTCCTCAGAAGCTTTGGCTGTCTTTATACCTGCTGCTTATATCAGGACGGTCACCTTGTGAAGTGGCCAAGGGCATACACACCCTGGGTAAGAGGCAGAGGCAGGGGCGTTACAACACTGTGAAGCTCTGGAACTTGCAGGGAAGTGAGCCTTGTTCCTGTGGAAGTACTAGCCCTCCACACTGCTGCTGTGGCCTCCCTGGTAAAACCCCCTTGGCAGCTGTGGAGTGGCAGCCATGGAACAAATTCAGCAAGAGTTCATGCTGCTTCAGGCAGCTCACAGTCAGATTTTTGTAAGGAAGTGTCCAGGGTAAGCAGAAGATGACACTGGTGGGGAGTAGCTGTTCATTGCTGCTTCCCATCCAGTCCCAAAACCCTGCAGTGCACCAACCCCATGAAGTTCTGGTAAAGGAGCTTCCTTGAGGTCTCAGATAAAAGAGGCCATTACCATGGAGCCAGAACACACTCCTTCTATTGTCTCCAGGAGAGCTTTGTGGGATCAGGGTCCTACTCTGTTTATGGAAGGAGAGGTGACTGGAGCTCAAAATTGAGTGGGGAAAAGTAGCTGTTTTTTCCCCAAGCTGCCCTGGAATTATTGTGCTGTTACCTGTTTTCTTCCATTTTGATCCCTAATTACTCTTGGGGGAATTCTTCATCACTGTGTGCGCGCAAAATTCATGTCCCCTACAGATTTTTTTTGCTTCCCTGCAGAAAAATGATTTCCTTCTGATGGGAAAGCAAATGGAAGCCAGAAGAGCAGTCACAGGTCCCTCCCCAGCTGCACAAGCAGGTTGGTTTGGGGGCCCAGAGCAGCCAATAGAGATGTAAATCACTGCTGGGGGTTGTACTGGGCAGTCATGCATGTGTGTGTGTGTAAGAGAGAGAGAGAGAGAGAGACACTCTGTCCCGCTCCCTCACTATTGCAGCATGCTCGGTGTGGAGGGGCAGGGCATCAGAGTGTTTCTGAGGAGGTGGGAGTGGGGCAGGCTCTGTCCCCTTAGGCAGAATAGAAAGCAGCAGCCTGCCTGCTTAGTGAATCATTCTCATTGTCTTAGTGAATTCCCCCAGGAGTATAAAACTGATGTAAATATTTTAAGGCTCCTTTACATTGCCAGAGTGGTATAAAGGACATTATGGCCTCATAAATGTTTATGGTGCTTTAGTGATTAGAACTGGTGTAAATTTTTGGACTGAAAAAATTTCCTATCAAAATGTGTTCCATGAACTGTTTGCTACTGACCTTCCTGGAAATGGTCAGTAGCCAACATTGTGAGTTTGGTTCTCTAGCCACACTAAGCATATGGCTGCATATGTTTGTTGACTAATAACTAGAAATAAAGGGTCAAACCTAGCTACATTACTATTAGGCAGGAAGGTTTGGGGATTTCCTCCAAAGCTCCCCACTTCCATTCTCCATCCATTGTACTTGAAACCAGAGTGATTATTTTGACAAATAAAATATGTAGAATTTTGCAGAATTTTAAAATACTGTGTGCAATTTTTTTTAAAATTTTTGGTGCAGAATTCCCCCAGGAATTCCTAATATATAAAGTTTTTCTTGGTGAGATCTCATTGTATAATAGCTGTCACTACATGTGGACATGTGAAGGCACCAGTCTGGTTTTCTTTTAATATCATGAGATTTTTCAGGGAGGAGTAGGGCGTTGATGGAAAAAGCTGAATTTCCAGAAGCAGCAGAGGGCAGGGAGGCAGAGTATGTCTGGGGGGTATTGTGGTTTTCAGAATTCAAAGATATTTTCTGATGTCAGCCTGAAAAATGGTGCCAAGTTGCGTACATCAGCAAACAAGGCTTTCAGTGAGTGAGGGAACTGCTCTGAGTAATAAAATCGTTTGGCAATAAGCAGTGGTGAGCAGAAAGTGAATCTTATGCCAGATTTTGTGTTTGTTGACTGTCTTTCTCAAATGTGAAAAACACATCCATCTTGCTTTATAGTTGACTTTAATACCATTAAGGCATCTTATAGAGTAAAGTGCTGTCTTGGTGACAGGTTAGATAAAAAGTATTTTGGCACCTAGACAAAGAATGAGATAATACTCTGATGCTGTAAGAAGTCCTCTCACTAGTATGTAGTTGGTTATTATTAGAAAACATTTTTGCATTTGCGTATTATTGCAGCATAAATATTCTCTTCACTGAAGACTTCTTCAAATACATTTTTTGTAAAAGAAGAAAATATTCCTGCTATAATGGAATGTTCCAGGAGAAAGAAGACTAACTTCTCAGCTATAGGCACTGACTCTGTGGGTGCTCTGAGGTTGGAGCACCCATGGGGAAAAGGTGGTGGTTTCTGAGCATCCAAGGGCAGCCTTTCCACCTCACTCCTAGCACCTCCCACCCCATGGATCAGTGCCTCCCCCTCTTTCTCCATTTCTCCCACCCGCCTTGAACAGCTGTTTCATGGCATGCAGGGAGGCTGAGAGGGAGGAGATGGAGCAGGGACACAGTGCAGTCAGGAAAGGGGGCAGAACTGGACGGGAAGAGATGGGGTGGGAGTGGAATGGAGGTGGACAGAGGCAGGGTGGGGCTTTAGGGGAAGAGGTGAAGTGGGGGCAGGGCCTGGGGCAGAACCAGGGGTTGAGCACTCCCTGGCAGTTTGAAAAGTCTGTGTCTGTGCTCTCAGCTATTCAGGATCCCCCTGGTGGGTGCCACGAGCAGCATGAAGCAACTCTCTGGGCAACATAAGTGTGCTTCCGCATATTGGGGAATTGTGGATACCGTTTGGCTACAGTGGTGGTGATGCTTTAGAGTAGCACAATTGCTGAGGGCTTATCTGTAATTTTAATTAAAATGTCTTATGTTATAGCCCTGTAGATATACTTGGTACTTTACTGACACTGAACTAAAAATGGTCCTTGCACTGAGCTTACTACCAAGCTTTGACCAATGTAATGCAAAGAGTAAAAATGAGGGGTGAATTCCTGCCCCCACTGAAGTTTGTGGCAGATATGTAAGAAAGGGGATCAGAGTTTGGAGTATAACGCACCAGAGTGATATGCTTGTGGAAGCCAGGTTGCCAAGTAGGTATTGGCAGCATTCTGAAACAAAAAATAGGGAATTTTTAAGGTCAGCATTTTATTCCTAGTATAGTGCATTGCACTAATCAAGCCTGGAGGTCATAAGTGCACAGACCACCATGATAAGCTCAAAATGTGACAGGATGAAGCACAGTCTGCTTGCCAACCATAGTCCTGTTTGGGACTATGTAAATGAAAACTAAGTACCTTTTAGAGCCACACCAGCAGGGTCCACACAAGTCAGTTGGAGCGTGGCTCGTTAGAGCATTTTACAAATCATACTCTTCTAGCATGCTTTGCCAAGTGCCATGCAGGGAAGCCCTCAGTGTCCAGAAGCAGTAAATAATCCAGCATTAGTGAGGAAAGTGGAGACATTAAAAAATGCCAGCTGTTTACTGTTACAGTAGTTTGTGTAGTTTTTTTTTCTGGTGAAAATGATCTTCATCGATCCACTCCCATCCACTTCGTCATTATCTTCAGTAATTAATGCCAATCAATATGGGTTTATGGAAAATAGATCTTGTCAAACTAGCCTGGTATCTCTCTTCGATGAGATTACAAATTGTGTGTGAAAGGTAACAGTGTTCATGTAATATACTTAGACTTCTGTGAGGCATTTGACTTGGGACCACATAATGTTTTGACTGTGACTCTAGAATGATACATAATCAACATAGCACATATTAAATGGATCAATAACTGGCTAACTGATAGGTCTCAAAATGTAATTGTAAACAAAATAGTCATTGAATGGGTGTGTTTCTAGTGTGGTCAGCTGAATCTATTCTTGGTCCTACTATGCTATTTAACATTTTATCAATAACCTGGAAGAAAACATAAAATCATCACTGATAAAGTTTGCAGATGACACAAAAATTGGGAGAGTTGGAAATAATGAGGACAGGTCACTGGTACAGAGCAATCTATATCTCTTGGTAAACTGGGTGCAAGCAAACTGTACACTTTAATATGGCCAAATGTAAAGTCATGCATCTAGGAACAGAGAGAGCAGCCCATACCTCCAGGATGGGGGACGCTGTCCTGGGAAGCAGTGACTCTGAGAAAAGACTTGGAGGTTATGCTGGATAATTAGTTGAAAATGAGCTCCTAGTATGATGCTGTGGCCAAAAGGGTTAATGCAATGTTTGAATGCATAGAGAGTGGAATCTGAGGTAGGAATAGGGAGTTTATATTCCCTCTGTATTTGACACTAGAAGTCTGTGCAGTTCTGGTATCCACAATTCAAGAAGGATGTTCATAAATTTGAGAGGGTTCAGAGAAAAGCTGCAAAAATTGTTAAAAGATTGGAAACCCTGCCTTATAGTGATAGAGTCAAGGAATTTAATCTATTTAATTTATCAAAGAGGAGGTTAAGGGTTGACTTGATCATAGTTGATACCTACATGAAGAACAGAAATTAGATTATAGAAGACTCTTCAATCTAGCAGATAGTGACATAACAAGATCCAGTGACTGGAAGTTGAAACTGGACCAATTCAGACTTCAACTAAGATGTAAATTTTTTTACAGTGTGGATAATTAATCACTGAAGCAACTTAACAAGGGTTGTGGTGGATTCTCAATCATGGAAACTTTTAAATCAAGATTGTATGTTTTTCTAAAAGATATGCTTGAATTCAATCAGAAATTAATTCAGGGAAGCCGTATATGGCCTGTGTTATACAAGAAGTCAGACTAGATGATCACAAAGGTCCTGTCCGGCTTTTTATTCTATGAATAGTTGTCTGAAACTTTTGTGTCTTGCTTCTGATCAGTGGACCTAAATCGGTTTAAAATTAATTGTTTACCAGTCTTGAACTGGTAATAAAGGATCATGTTAAAAATGCAAAGGAGTGCTTTACTATTTTTTTAAACATGAAGAATTACTGAAGTTATCATAGGAATACATTTTTTAAAATGTTATGAGGTTTTTATACTTCTCTAATGATCTCTCTCAAAGAGCATTGTTTTTAAACTTATTTGAAATTGCTTGAACTATGATTTATAACTTGACATGTCTAGGGTAGATTGATTCAACCAATACCAAGTATATGCATTTCATATTTTATTACAAATACAGCCTATCGTCAAACTTCCTTTACCATACAAGTGAAATTATTAAAATAGAACCTCAGTATGGAACTTGGGAGCTTCGGCTCTGTTAGCTGTCTATATGATGGGTAGGTGATGCGAGGCAGTGTAATTCAGGTTTCCTGTAAATCATTCAGTCGTACAGTATTTTTCCATGGAACACAGCACCAACTTCTAAAAAGAGAAGGACAAAATTGTCAATGGTAGAAGCTTTTAATTGCTAAATGCCTGAATGCTAACGCTTGTTGTTTGCTTTGTTTATTGCTGTGAGTTTTTTTTTTAATTTTAGTCTTTGATTTTTGTTTATTTTTTTAGAATAGTCCTTATCAGTGGCAGAAGATCCTTCTGTAGCATATTTTCAGTGCTGCCGTATCGAGACTGTACCCAAATCGGGTATGTATACTTATGCATACTACCTCGTCTCTTTGGGTCATAACAGCATATATAGTACTGAATACAGACAACAGGGCTGTTGTTTTTAAATATCTTCCCCCAAAAGATAAATATTTGATTTGTGCTATAGTATCAGGTTAAAATCATATTTTTAAATCACAGATTTCCTTATCTTTGTTATAATATCTTAGATTATTAAAACTGGAGGAATTAAAAAAATCCAGTTTTAGTACAATTTACCATTTGTACTGTTTGTTTTTCATGCTTCACTAATCTTGGACAATGCAGATATTCTACACACTATTACTTTTATATATAGTCAGCTTTCCCTTTCTGGTTCTCCTACACTAGAACAATGCTACAGTATCTACTTTCCAGCACTATAGAGAAATGATTGAATTCAAACAAAATACTGTTAATTGAACTATTTCATTAAAATGGTTTAAAAACTGTATTCAGTTACTGAAAACACCAGTTGTAAAAATGGAGACAAATAACTTATAAGCCATGGGCCAGATCCTCAATTGGTGTCAGTGTCTTCAGTGGAGCTATGCCAGATAATACCAGCTGAAGATCTGGGCCAATAGGTTTGTAATTTTCCAAAGATAACAGAACGTGCAATGCCCGTCATTCCAAATTGAAACCACGTAAGTGAAGACATCAAATTAGGATATGTGAAGTTGGGTAACAGTGTGAAAAAGGACACCCACAGATCACTTTGGGTCAAATTGATCCCTCTTCTAATATCACTAAAGTACATCAGGGATGAATTTGGCCCATTGTTTTCAGTAAAGTTTTTTAGCATTACTGTTCAGTGTTTGAGTAATTCATAGCAAACTGTTTTGTGTACAAAAGAAGCAGATACCATATGGTGAAATTGGGTCAATTATTCTGTCTTTGAGTAAAAAATTTTCTTTAGCTAATTAAACTGGAAAGATGCATCAAGCAAATCTTGAAACATTAGCCGTTTGCACTGCATTGCAGTGCATTTATGATCACTGGAATGTGGAATTTAACTGCTATCTCAGAGAGCTGAATATGCCTTTGAAAGATTGAAAGCAAGGGGCTATGCCTTCTGAATTGCAGTGATAATGAGGAAAATCACCTGGGAGGCAGAATTTAATCAGAAAAATGTGAATAACAATTGAGAATCGTTTAAGAACACTGTACTTGATGCCCCAAAAGCCACAATACCACATTACAGGAAGAAGGCTATAGTGGTTAAAAAAAAAAAAACTATCTGGTTTAAAGAGGAAGTGAAGGCAGCTGTAAAATACACACACACACACACTCTCATGGAAAATTGATAAGGGAAGGCTAGGGACACCAGGAGAAATCTATGGCCAGCAGAGTTAAGAACAATAAGGATTTTTTTTTAATGTATTAGGAGCAAAAATACATGATATGATATTGACAATTATATTGGTCCATTACTAGATCGAAATGGTAGATTTATCAATAATAATGCAGAAAAGGCAGAATAAATATTTCTGTTCTGTATTTGGGAAAAAACATGTTATACAGTCTTATCATATAGTGATAACACTCTCTCTATTTCATTAGTGTGTCTGGAGAATGTTAAGCAGAAGCTACCAAAGTTAGACATTTTTAAATCAGCTGGTCCAGATAACTTGCATCCAAGAATTTTAAAAGAACTGACTGAGGAGCTTGCTGGACCATTAACACTGATTTTTAAATAAGTCTTGGAGCACTGGGGAAGTTCCAGAAGACTGGAAGAAAGCAAATATGCCAATTTTTAAAAAGGGTAAACGGGCTGACCCAGGTAATTATAGGCATGTCAGCCTGACGTCAATCCCAGGCAAGATAATGGAGCAGTTAATATGGAACTCGATTAATAAAGAATTAAAGGAGGGTAATGTAATTAATGCAAATCAACATGGGTTTATGGAAAACAGATCCTGTCAAACAGATCTGATTTTTTTATGAGATTACAAGTTTGATTGATAAAGGTAATTGTGATGACATAATTCACTTAGACTTCTGTAAGGTGTTTGACTTAGTGCCGGACAATATTTTGATGAAAAAGTAGAATGATATAAAAGTCACATGGCACATATTAAATGGATTAAAAACTGGCTAATTGCTAGGTCATAAAATGTAACTGTAAACACAGACTAGTCATTGAGCAGGTCTGTTTTCAGTGGGGTTCCTCAGGGATCAGTTCTTGGCTCTGTGCTATTTAACATTTTTATCAGTGACCTGGAAGAAAACATAAAATCATCACTGAAAGTTTGCAAATGACACAAAAATTGGGGGGAGTGGTAAATAATGAAAAGGATGGGTTGCTAATGCAGAACAGTCTGGATTTCTTGGTAAACTGGATGCAAGCAAACAGTGTAGTTTTAATATAGTTAAATGTAAATCTGGGAGCAAAGAATATAGAGTATACTTCCAGAATGGAGGAACTGTATCCTTGGAAGCAGTGAGTCTGAAAAAGATTTGGGTGTCATGGTGAATAATCAGCTGAAAATAAGCTCTCAGTGAGATGCTGTGTCCAAAAAAGCTAATGGAATCCTGAGATCCATAAGCAGGGGAATCTTGAATAGGCATATGGAGGTTATTTTACCTCTGTATTTGGCACTGATGCAACTGCTTCTGGAATACTGTGTCCAGTTTGAGTGCTCACAATTCAAGGAGGATTGGAGAGGGTTCAGAGAAGACACACAAGAGCTCAATCTCTTTAGCTTAAAAAAAAAGAGAAGGTGAAGAGGTGACTTGATTACAGTCTATACGGACCTATATGGGGAATGAATATTTAGCAATATTCAATCTAGGAGAGAAAGGAATAATACGCTCCAATGACTGGAAGTTGAGGCTAGACAAATTCAGACTGGAAAGAAGGTGTAAATACTGTGAGAGTAATTAACTATTGGAAGAATTTACCAAGGGCCATGATGGATTCTCTATCACTAACCATTTTAAAATCAAGATTTTGATGTTTTTCTAAAAGATCTGCTCTGGGAATTATTTTGTGGACATTCTGTTGCCTGTGCTATACAGGAGGTCAGAGTAGATGATCGCAATGGGCTCTTCTGACCTTGGAATCTATGAATTTCCACAGGCTCAACTGCGTGCCACAATCTAGCGCAAAGTAAAATAATCCGTAGAATACCGCTGTGAGATAGCTAAGTACTGACTGGCATGGGTCATCCTCACTAATGTAACATCAGCATAACACAGTTGTAATATACTGGGAATATTGCAACAATGTTATTGCTTCATCTGAATTTTTTAATAATAGACACTCTACTTCCCATGATAATTATGGGCCAAATCTGAGAGATGCTTAACACCCGCAGTGAAGTTAATGGGAACTGCAGGAAGCTAGCACTGCTTGATTGACCTTGACTGTAATTTTATTTATATTAAGTGCAAAGAAACCATATGTCATAAAACTTAAAATGAATGGCCTTAGCATTATAAAGCACTGCATTTGTTTGGTTTATAAATCTACTCCTGTTTAGTACCACAGCAAACTTGTTGTGCTTGTTACATTTCAGCTTCAGAAAGGTTCTTTATGTTTCTGCAGTAAGAAGGAACAAAATCTTGCTCTTCTGAGCATGATTTGTACTGACATCATACAGACCTGTTTGCAATGGCTGAGATAAACATGCGTGTCTCACAGACAAAATACGTACATTAAGAAAAATGATAGTGATTATTTAATCTTTAAATCGATTGGCTCTCAAGCAGAGCTACCAATTGTATGCCTTCCTAAACTGGAAACTGCACCTCCCGGCTGCTGTGTAGACGTAATCTAAGTTTCCTGTGCTATTTTTTCCTTTGTCTGAACTTGGTATTTAAGGCAATTTAGATGAAGTCATCATCAACCTCAGGCACACATTTCCTGAATGTTTATCATTCTGTAGACATGGTGAACAGGAACTACATCTATTATTAGAAAGTAAAAGAAAAAGATAAATGCTCCTTGCTTTGCTTTACCCCTCCCACACAACAAAAAAACTAATAATAGTGCTGTGTAAAATTACAGATTCATAGGCTTTTTTTCTTCTCATTAATTTTGTTCCCACATAGTGAGAAATTTTCAAAGTCTACAAATTATTTAATGTCAGGAGTATAAGCTTCATTGTTGTGTGTATTTTTGGCTTGATATTGAGATTAAGCAGGAAACCTCATTAAGGTGGTAGGATTTATTTTCCTGAGATTTCTCTTATATTAGGTAAAATATTAAGGCAGAAGCTGAAATGCTGAGTCCTTGATGTACTTAGTGAAAGTACACAGCACAATTGTAATGGACTTTGTACTAGTTTCTCAGATTCCTCTGCCAATACACTGTAGCCATAGTTCTTGTTCCAGTAATAAGTGCAATTAGGAAGCCCAGTTACGGTGGGCATACTCAGTCAGCATAGATTCATAGACCCTAGGACTGGAAGGAACCTCGAGAGGCCATCGAGTCCAGTCCCCTGCCCTGATGGCAGGACCAAATACTGTCTTGACCATCCCTGATAGACATTTATCTAACCTACTCTTAAATATCTCCAGAGATGGAGATTCCACAACCT